>NW_027555847.1:542419004-542461504 GCF_003287225.1 Phascolarctos cinereus | reverse complement strand
GAGCTTTAAAATTATTTTTACATATTTCCTTAAGATGTTTTTTATATTTGGATTTGTCATACTGAAAATGTCTATACAGTTGTGATACACCTATTTTAAATCTACCACTATATTGTATATACAATGAAAATTATATCTAAAAATTGAGAGCAGTGAAAAAAAACACCTTTTTGGCTGTTCAGTATATTGAAAATTCTTATTATCTTCTCCACCAAAGCAAATTGTATGCATTTTTCAAGGCCTAACTAGAGCTACTTCTACTTTGAAATCTTCCCTGGCTACTTTAGCTTTTACCATTTTATGATTCTGTGCTAAGCACCTAGGCAGCTAGATGGTACAATGGACAAAATCTGCAACTTGGAGTCAGGAAGACTAGAATTCAAATCCTGTAATAGGTTACCTACTAGGTATGTGACTGAATTCCCCAGTTTCACACAGTTGCCAAGTTATCAGAGGCAAAGCTTGAACACTTTACTCACCCCAACATTGGCTTACTATCTATTATACCATACTACCTCTCTTAATTTTTGACTTTTTTCATATGTTTACAGAAAAGGTCATTATTTTACACTCTATGTCCTTAACCTCTAAAGGTCAAGGTTTTATAAGGTATAGAGAAACAACCTTACTAGGATCTACTGAAAATAATTTTTAAAAAATTATTGCTATTTTATTTTTACATTATAACCATCAGATTACTTCTGCTTCATGAGAAATTTCTTGTAACAAAGCAGAATACTTAAGTAAAACTAATAATACAATGACCTCTGAAAATGATGCAACTCTTCATATATGCAGCATCCCCCAACTATTTTTTTTTAACAAACAGAAATGTATTTTCTCACTCTCCCAAACCTCACATCATTGAAAAAAATTTAAAAAAAAACCAAATATCTTGTAACAAATATGTATGGTCAAGGAAATTAAATTCCTTGAAGACCTGTATGCAAAAACACATGCCTCCTTCAGTATTTAAAATCTGTCATATCTCTTTAATAATATCATATTTCATCCTCAGTCCTCTGAGATTACTCTTTAAGAGGGTTGTGGGGCACAGTGAATACTATTGGGCTTGCAAAGGAAATCCTGGGTTCAAATACCATCTCTGCCACTATCCTTGTGTGAACCAATGAATTTTGCTTCATCATTCTCCCAAACAACCCCCTAGGACTTATCTACTAATGGGAGTTCTCACTAAAATTTTTTACCATTTTTTTTCCCGAATAGAAATATTTTCTAATTGTCTTAAGTAGAAACAAACAATTAACAACCAATGCTTGCTTTTCCTTTTCTTTTAGCCTATGGATTTTCTTTATTGGTTTCTTCCAAAAAAGAAAAAAGAAATAAAATTCATTAACTCTCGACTCAATAAATATTCAGTTTCACTTTTAGGGATGCCTTCATAATTGGACTTGAATTTTCATTCTTTTTTCAACCAGATTGGGGTCAGGCTATAGGAAAAAGTATGCCTCTCGACTCAATTCAATGGTATCAAACTTATACAATGTGCAAGGCAATATCTGGTACTTAAGGATCCTTTCCAGGGGTCTGCAGGGGTGTGTATTCTTGAGAGAGCCCTTCAACAAAATCCTTAAGTTCTAGGTACATCTTATCTGTCTTTTTAATATCAAAATGTTTTATTTCCCTGTAACAAATGCAGGTCATTCCATTTTTAAGGGCTCTGCCTCTAAATGCAAGGAAATTTTTTGTTGTTAATAAAAAACGCAACACACACAAATTCTATCTCCTCCAATAAATATTAGAAAAGTTCTGCTCTCAGTTCATTAGGGAAAAACTAAATAAAACTCAATAATTTTAACAATGAGGAATTGTGTTAGGGAAGCAATATATGTTTTTAATTATTACTCTAAATTAGCTGGAATTCAATACAATCTTTGGCATACCACATGGGGAATACTTATTAACGAAAGCACAAGTGAAGCTCTTTTAATCAATAGATGTGGTGGAGTAGAGTGATATGTCCCTTCAGAATACCCATATTTTAAAGAAGAAAATACATAATTTCTACTTACTGATTTTATTTTGGACAGTTATTAGACAATATGCATTGAACAGTATATCCTAATTTACAAATGATTACACTTTAACATGACTATATGGTTTTAGAAACCAGTACATTGCAACACTTTCTCTTCTAGACGTCTGTAACACTGTTAAATTTTATTCCTTTGTGTATAAAACCATAGAAAAAGACACATCATGTTGATATAGTATAAAATCTCCTCCTACCCACTCATCCCACTTTGCCTTATCCACCCTTTTCCAAATTAACTGATTTGGGAATCTTGTCTAAAATCCAGAAAAAAAAGTCAGTTTCTGCTATTTGATACTTAAAATGTGATTTAAATACCAAACAACCTCTTCTTTTCTACCTTCTTTGTGTGGAAGGTAGCAGGGAAATATTTAATTTAAAATAAATTGGCATAATGTGGGGTTAATAGGTATACTCCACAGCTGCCCTTTTGTGAGTAAGACAGTTTTTAGCTTTCAAGTAATAAATCATAAAAACTTTCTATTCTAAACATTTTAAGATAAGGGCATAAGGAATCAAATCAATTTAGGTTTCTCAACACAGGTTCCAATCTTTTTAACCAGGAACAAACAGGCTGTCCTTGTCGAATCATTTCAACGTGAAGCAACTGAAAATGTATTATCTCATGAAGACCATCTATGTCTTTTCCTAGGATTCTTTGACAGCTTCACTAGGATGTCCACACACTGACTACAATTATATTCAGAGAAGACACATCATCAGTGGTACTTATTTGGTTAGGTCAGACTTTGTTGTTAGAATGTCAAAATTAAATATTGCACTAACCAAAGCAAAAGTGCCTGCCACTGGCTCCAGTGTAAACAGCTATAGATGACCATGTGTTTGTTTTTTGCATTATTTTTCTCCTGGAGGGGGGTAAAGGAGGAGGGCAGATTTTTTTTTTAATGATTTCAACATTGACTATTTATTTGCCAGTTGTTAAAATCCTCTAGCAATCTTTAGTACAAAATGGGAAGAAGTTATTGCTTAAAAGCGACACTACCACATAGGTCAAAATATAGGTATGCAACCTCCATTACCCAGCAATATGATTAGCAGCGTATAGTTAGCAACTTGGAAGTATAGTGAAGTATAAACTCTGATGGAAGGCTGCCCAGTTTCACTCAGGACTCAAACTTATGTGGAGTTTTTAGACAAAGAACTAATGTGAATATAATGTATAGGAGATTATTGTGCCACCAATGGGGTGAGATAGTGGAGTATGATGGTAAGATGAGGATATACTCTTAATTACCCAGTGAGATATTATGAAAGAAGGACAGGGAGCCACGAAACAACTTTAATTATGGCACAGCCTAATACAGACTGAGGGGATAGGGGGATCTGGAGACACCCTGGACTCTAGGTCACTTACACTTTAACATATGTGAATCCTGGGGACTGGGGTCAAATCAATTAAACCAGTTTTACATACATACATACATACATACACACACACACACACACACACACACACACACATATTAAGGAGTTGTTTGGGGCACTGAGAGATTGAGTGAGCTGCCCATACTCACAAAGCTAATAGATGTCCAAGGCTGAACTTGAACCAAGGCTTTCTTGCCTGTCCCTCTGTCACTCACACTGCTTCTGTAGATATACAAGTCTCACATTTAGGACAAAAGACCAAGAGCAGGAAAAGTCCTTAGAGATTATTTCATCTAATCCTTCTCATTTTATAGATAAGGAATCTGAGGCCCAAAACTAAGATTTCCAAGGTTACACAAGTAATATAGTTAAGTAGTAGAGCTGAGATTCAAACCAAAGGCCTCTGACTCTACATTTTCATCACTGCATGCCATGTTGGTTCTTCCCAAAGAAGCTGGAGTGAGCCTATTCTTAATACAGTATTTCTAGTTACAATTCCAAATATTTATACAAAATAAACAATAGCTTACAAACGTATGCCAGGCAGAGAAGTTCACATAAGAAATTCTAAAGGTCTTTCCTAATGAAAATTTGTTCCTGTATCTTGACACTTGCTTTTTTTTTTCAGTCCCATGTACTGGCCCTTTAAAAAAAATAAATAACCCAAGCAGGGGTGGAGAACCCATGGCCTCCAGGCCACATGTGACCCTCTAGATCCTCAAATGTGGCCCTTTGAATGAATCCAAACCTCTAGGTCCTCAAGTGGGGCCCTCTAACTGAATTCAAACTTCAAGGATTCAGTCAAAGGAGTGCACTTCAGGACCTAGAGGGCCACATGCAGCCTTGAGGCTACAAGTTCCCCATCCCTGACCCAAAGCAAAACAAAAAACAACCCAACTAAATGATACCAAGAAATTAAAGTATGATGAAAGAAAATATTCCTAATTATATTTCATGTAATCATGCTGTTTATTAAGAGGAAAATGTATAGGAGACGGATATATGAACACATACAAACACTCTGTCTTGCTTCATCTCAACAAGGTCTGTGTACACAGAGATAAATGTGATCCACTGAGCAAAACTACTGCTGCCATAAGATTAGTTTAAAGAAAAGCTGAGCCAGACACAGCTCTCTCTGTCTCTGTCTCTCTCTGTCTCTGTCTCTTTCTCTGTCTCTCTCTCCCCACCACCCACCCCCTCTCCTGACTGGTTTATAACTCACTCCAAACTGCAGTCACACAGGACCTAAGCCACTCCATTGTTTTCTTCAATTAGTTAATAAATGTAGAGTTGTGATGGATGGCAGCCAGTAGACTTCCTTTATAATGAGTAGTGGTTCAAAAGATCAGTCAAACGCTGACACCTATCTTGTGGAAAGTTCCCTTTTAGAGTGCTTAATTGTAACATATTGCTGCTCTTATTTTAAAGTAATAACTCATTGCGGAATAGGATTTTCAAATAAGCCCTAATAATTCTGTTATGTCCGCCATGATTTTCCAGCATTAGCTAATGAAGTGTCCCATCATTTATCAGTAAATATCCACTAATGTGGCACAGTGAATCCTCTGACAGTGTTATTTGTGCCAGCTTCCCAGATCCAGCACAGGCACAATTAATATCATTGGAATCAGTGATTCGGAAACCCACTTTTGCCACTAATCCTAATCTTCCCTGGGAATGAAATCATTTGACAAGTTGATACTGCAGTCTCATTTTTCACTTACTTTATCAGCCACTGGCTGTAAATGACATACATATCTAAAAGAGGAATAGAGCCTCACTAAAAGTCAAGATATGTTTAGGTCCAAACCTACCAGTATAATTCCATCTGAGATTGTCTTTGCTGAGTCCCTCCTGTATAAGACCTAATGCATACTGCTTGGGTTACTGCCAGTACTTTAACCTAAAGTGATTCATGTTCATCCCCTCCACTCCCCTACCATTTTTTTCTGATTCATGTGTCACACTTCACCCCAGGTCTGATACCATTTGTAGAACAGCCTCAAATATAATTTCTTTCCGTCAGAAAGAAGTAAAATCTTCCATATTATCTATTGACTCACCCTGCTTTTTTTCATTTTTTTAGGGGGGGGAGGGATTCTAGGTTCATCTTTCCTAAAAGGCAATCAAAATTGGTTTCTGATCTAAAAATGCATTAACTTATGTAATGAAATTTAAAATATTTTATCCCAATAGATCACATTTCAATATGTCTACACACATATATACATTTGTCTAGACCCATGATTTTACCTGTATAGGGAAATTCCAGGCAGGAAATACCTCTACCAATTCAGGTCAGCATCTCTTTTGTAACACAATCTTATTTTCTTGAAGCACTGAGAAGTTTTGAAAGTGCTTAGGGTCAAGCAGCTAGTATGTGTCAAAAGGTGGACTCAGGTCTTCTGGACTGAATCTAGCTCTTTAATCCTATTTATCACAATGTCTCTATCTCTGTTTCTAGTACTGTATTTGTCTCTGTCTCTGTCACAATATATTTGTCCCTATTTCAGTCTATCATTTGTCGACATCTCTGCCTCTATCCGCCTCTCCATTCCTCTCTCCCTCCCTGTCCTCCTTTCTTCTCCTTTTCCCTCTCCTTTCTTCTCTCTCTCCCTTCTTTCCCCCTCCTTCTTCCTCTTCTCTCCCTCCCTCACAATTCCTCCTCCTCTCATCCTCTTCCTCTCCTTCCCCCTCCCACTCCTTCTCTCTACTTTCCCTCTTCTTCTCTTTCTCTTCCTCCCCCTCCCCCTCCTCCCTTCCTTTCCTTTCCTCCTCTTCTCCCTCTCTCTCCTCTTTTCCTCCTCCTCCCTCTCCCTCCTTCTCTCTTCCTCCCTTATTCTCTCCCCTCCCCTCCCCTTTCATCCCTCCCTCCCTCTGTCTCTCTCTCTCTCCTTCTCCTCCTTCTCCTTTTCCCTCTCTCTCTTTCTTTCTCTCCATCACCCTCCCCTCCTCCTTCCCTCTCCCCTCTCTCTCCCCCCTCTCTCATCCATCCTTTTCTACCTCTCCCTCTCCCTCTCCCTTCCTCCCTCCTCTGACAATAACTGTCTATCCCTATGCCTATAGTGACTGGATTGTGTTGCCATTTGTATAGTGTACTCCTGGGTGAAAGAAAAAAAAAACTACCAAACCACCTCTACCAATTCAGGTGAGCATTTTCTCTGCAAAAAAAAAAAAAGTTTTAGAGAAAGGCTTAGAGCACTAAGATGTTAAATTACTTACCTAGGGTCACATAATCACTATCTGTTGACCCTATATGTCAAAGACCATCTTAAAAGCAGGCTTTCTTCCCTATCCATTACACCACACTTCCTCTCCTAGAGCTGTATTTCATTTTAATAATCTCCTGAACAACCTTTTAAACTTTGCTTCTAAATTTACTATATTCTCACATTGCAAGGTAAGAAAGATAAATTTCACAATTACTTTGCAAAATCATCTATCCCTACGCCCTCTTAAATAGCTTGATTGGAGGGGTAGAGGGTCGGGGGAGGGAGGGAGGGTGGTGGTGGAGTGTTAGGGGTTGAATTGCCTCTGAGTTGCTTAGCACCTTTCTGAGTCTGTGTATTTATCAGGAACCACTCTTACAAATAGGTGTGAACTCCTAAAGCAGTACTCCAAGCCTGTATCAGCACAACTAGCAGATACTGTCAGTGCCCGTTGCTATGACACTGTTAGGATTACACGAATGCAGAATCTTAGAGCTGAATGGAGGCTCAATAAGACAGTCTGACTGTTCTCTTTCACATTCTTCATCTGTAAGACCATTTTACCATTTCCGTCCAACTTATAGTCCTCTTAGGACACTCCATCTATGTTAATAATACCCACCTAGGTCAATTGGTACTTAGGGAAGCAGCACCCTCTGTCAGTCATTATGAGAAATCGGTACCGTGGGAATTAATTCAGTACAGCAGTAATTGGTAGTGGAATCAAATGAAGTGCTGAATAGGTAGGAATAGGTGAATTGCACATTAAATTTCCTGGATATACCATTGATAATCAGCCAATATTCAAATAATATTCTTTTCAACAGGAATAGATTTGAGAAATTAAAACAAGATCCCGTGAAAGCTAGCTGACTTTCTGAGGCAATAGGAATGGACAGATTGATTTTTATTCTGTTGGAGCTCACCAGGACACCCAGAGCTAGATAGATCGAAGATGTTACTGTTACATCTGGCTCAGATTTTTTTTTTCTTATCAACCCACATCATTACTATAGGAGAATAAAGGGGAAAAATATAATCATTGTCCAGGGCTTGCTGCAGCCAATTCAAAAAGGGCTCTTAAGAGCTAATTGTTAAATATACGGTGACTATTTACACCTTGGGAATGAGTAAATGCTACAAAGCAAGGATTGATTTATTATTTTGTTGATTGTCTAGATCTAGAAAATGATAGTGAAAAATATTAATAATAACTGCAGATTATACTTAAAAGCATCATGTACAGCTTTTATTTTATTTTCCGAGAGCTAGTTGTAAACCTTGGTTTATATGCTAGGGATGGGAGGAAAGGGAAGAAACCTCAGAAGCCATTGCCAATACCTTTATCTTACAGACAGGAAAACAAAGTTTCATAGAGGTGTAATGATTTGCCCAAGTTCACAAAGGCAGAGCCAAATCTGAATCTCTTTCTCTCCAAAGGTGATGATCTTTTACACTGTACTTTGAGAACATCAGCAACTTTCTTTAAAAAGTGTTGTCATTGTATTTATATGATAAATTTTCTATCATATTCTGTACTACTTCAGTTTTCCTGTACCACTACTAACACAGACAGTGTTGTCTGCGGGATGTAGATAACTCATGAAAATTAAAGAAACAACCACAAAGATGGCACTTTCTCAAGGTGCCTCTTTAAGTAATCAAGAGATGTGTTGAAACGAGGATGTGAAAGGAGTTCTCCAAGACTGAATTTATGGTTACAGTCTTTTCTTAATATTTGAGCAAATGTAGCAAAAAATATGAATAATTAGAATAATGGACTGGGAAACTTCACTAGGTTAAGTAGCCAGTGAAGTAAGTCTATAAGTGAATTCCCAACCATGACTGAATCCTCTGAGGAAGTCTGGGTAATAGTTGTATAGGCAAAATTCAAACAGCTAGAAATCTGGACATTCCCAAACAAAACTGTCTTTAAGGATTGGACCTATAGTACAAATTCCATCATGCAGCTACATGGTGCAGTGAATAGAGTATCAGGCCTAGAGTCTGAAACTCAGCTTTCTGAGTTCAAATCTAGTCTCACACTTACTAGCTGTGTGACCCTGGGCAAGTCATTTAACCCTCCATTTGCTTCCATTTCCTCATTGGTAAAATGAGCTAGAGAAAGAAATGGCAAACCATTCCAGCATGATTGCCAAGAAAAGCCCAAATGGAGTCAGGAAGATTAAGATGACTGAAAAACAAATCGACAACAAATCTCATCTCCTCTATTCTTTTCCTTTTTGCCACTGCCAGACCTACTCTAGTGAAGGCTAGGCCTTCCTATCCTTTGTCTCACCACCACTACCACCTACATACACACACACACACACACACACACACACACACACACACTAATGCATAGCAGCAGCTAAACTTAATGAAAAATGGAACTGAATAATGAAAATCAGTTTTCTCCCACGAAGGCATTATTGGAAAAGAGAAAATTAAAAATGAAACATAAATACCTAATCAATGTTAAAAATAGTGGACTGTGATACCTCCTGAAAGCAATGCTATGTGATCAGTTAGAACATTGTTTTGTACAAAGTCATGTTTTTATAATGTTTCTAGCCTTCTTGCAACAGAAATAACAGCTTTATTAATTTAACAAGAAAAGTAGCAATTGAAGACATAGACATGTGATTTCCCAATCACATTCTTTGAAAAAGGAAGAACAGAAAGGAAAAGTTGAATGTCTGATAAGACTTTCCACAATTAATGCCATTTAAAAAATCATATCAAAAGGAAATATATAGTCAGCATCAAGGTATAACCATTTAAAAAAGAATAAGACCTTTCTAAGCTGCAAAATTCATTGGGGTGAAAAGTCCATTTGTTTATATTATGATGTGTCTCCATCCCTGGCCCTGCACACACTACTACTCCTTTAGCCCAGGCACAGTCTAGAAGAAGATTAATATTTCAGAACTTGTCATGGGCAGTTTCACTTGACTCTGTCACTGCCTATGTCTGACAAGCTATTTATCATGTTGCTAAGTGTCAGCATTAAATTATCCCTGCTGTTATGACAGCAATATTATTCATCAGGATTACAGCCTCAATACAAGGCTGCTTACAGCTGTTCCTGTCTTCTTTTTCTTCTTCCTTGCAGGTGTATTGATCTCTGCACTTTCTATTATAAAAAAGGTGGTGGTGGAGATGGGGCCAATGGACATGAAAATTCTCACCTTGCATGTAAATGGTTTTCCTGTGCTCAGGTAACACCAAATCTGATTCTAGCTCCCACATACTTAAACTACTGGTGCTACAAGACTAATAGAACCTCAAGAAGGAAGAAGTTACTTGGAATATGTTAAAATTATATTTGAATCTTGATGCCTGTTATGAATGCGATCATTGTGTGTCACTTCTAGCTAAGTCTTTGGAATTGGGGAAAACCAATGGATCTGGAATCAGAGGAACTGGTTTAGACTCTTGACTTTACTATTTTTTACCCTGGACACTTTTCTGGACCTCAATTTCTTCCACTCTAAAATTAAGGGGTTAGACTAGATGAGCTCTGAGTTTCCTCTTGACTCTAGTTCTATGAGCCTCGGACATGCCCTTACTTTCAAAAATAATCACTAACTCAAAAATGCCATGCTGCTGGATAAGATTTCTGTTCTCTTTTATTTGCTTGACATGTTTGTCTGACCATAGTCAGGGAGAGAATGGTGAGTACAGAGAGAACAAAACGATGAGAGACATATAACTCCAAACTCAATTCATCTCTTCTCTTCATGTATAAATCCATCGACTCACTCCACTTTCATCTGCTACCCTGCCCGGTTTACAACTCATGATTTCCAAACACACCACCATGATGCTAACTGAAGCCTGGATTGTCATCATGTCACTCACTCAGCTTACTCTCCTCTTGGATTGGAGGGCTGTAGGGTAGAGTACTTCAGTGCCTTTCTTGTAGAGTGCGGAAATTGGACTCAACTCACTGCACTTAGATCTGCTACCCTGCCTGATGCCCATTCCAGGAAAAACCCATCACTTCTAAACTCAAACACCATGCTGCTAACTCAAGCCTCAGTTGACACTGACTCCTTCACTCAGCCTTCTATCTCCTTTAAGTGGAGTAATGGACAGTGGAGTACCAAACACTTCCCTAGGCCTTACTTTGTTAAGAGCAAAAACTGAAATTTCAGCTCATTCCACTTCTCATCTGCTGCTCTTCCTGGTTTCTTCTCCACAGAACAAGATTCCCTTATAGTAGGTATCCTTTGTGTCTCCCACCCTGCTTTCCTGCCACCTTTTATGAGTCTCCCACTTCAGGTTGTAATCTCCATGTGGGCAGGGACTCTTTCTTTATATTAATTATATCCCCAGTACTTAGCACAGTACCTACCACATAGTAGGTGCTTAATAAAAGTCTGGATTGAATGGGATGTTTTTGAATAACTTCTATCCCCTCACAGTCTTGATATTTGATGTAATCAGTTCTCCATTTCCCACTCGTTCTTATGCTTTTCATACCCTAATTCTCAATCCCAGATCACCATTACCTTCTCTGTTCTTTTTCTAAGCCAATGACCATGTGGACTTAGTCCATTACAAATTCATATTATCCAACCTCAGTTGGCCCTTCCCATTACATGGCAATGTTTTTCTCCATCTCTCATTTGCTCCCTGTATCACTTTCCACAGCAGCTATTCCAAACCTTTTCCTCTTTCTGCAAGCGTCCATTTCCACACGCATACACACCCACCCAGAAGATGACCTAGCTTCCTAAAAAGATGGAGACTTTTTGTCCTGAATTTATTCACTTCCCCATTACACCTCAAAACTCTCCATATCTGTAAAATCCTTTATTCCATTATTTCAGACTGTCAAGATATCCTTTTCAAAGGACAATTGTTTTATTTCTATCTTTTTTTTTACATTGTTTCCTGCTTCCTCAATGAGGTTGCTTAATTGACTCTCTCTTCTCCCTCCATCTTTAAACTCTTCCTTAGTTATTGCCTCCTTTCCCAAAGACTATAATCACACTCATGTCCCCCCTATCATAAAAAAAAAACCATCTCCTTGACAGGGCCATATTCTAAAGCTATCATATCTTTCCTACTTTAATTTTTTTTTCTGATATTCTCTCAATATTCATCCTTCTTGATCTATTTAAATCCCCTAATACTGTCAGTCATCTTATTATTGACACTTCCTTCCCTCAATGTTTTCATTACATGTCTCTCTCCTAGTTGTCCTACCTGTTGGATCACTCCTTTTCAGTCTCCTTTTTGGGCTTTTCATCCAGATCACACTCACAAGCCACTGATGTTCTCTGAGGCTCAATCCCGGGTCCTCTTTTCTTCTTCCCATGTACTATTTTGCTTTTTCAATGATCATATCTTTATTGATAGTTCCAGCCTTCACTTCTCTCCTAAACTCTATTCTTTCATACTCAACTACTTATTAGACCTCTCAAACTGGATGTCTCATAGATACCTCAAAAATCTTCCCACCAAAACTCCCATATTTCTACCTTTTCCATTACTTTTGAGGGTATCATCATCCTCCCAGTTACCTAGGCTCATTTTTGACTCTTCACTCTTTCTTTTCACATGTATCGTCCTCTTCTTTTTTTCTGATAACTGCCACCACCCTGCTATAGGCCCTTGTGACCTTATGTCATTATTGTAGTAGTCAGCTACCTCAAGACTCTCCAAACTCCAGTCCATAATCTACTCAGCAGTCAAATTGATCTTACTAATGCAGAGGTCTGACCATGTCATCCCCCTCCCACAATTCAATAAATTCTATAAACGCCAGTGGCTCCTGGTTACCTCTAGGATCAAATACAAAATTCTGTTTGGTTTTTAAGGCCCTTCATAATCTGACCGCTTCCTACCTTTCCAATCTTCTCACTTCTTTGTACTCTACAATCTATTGACCCTGGCTTCCTTTCTGTTCCTAGCAAGAGACACTTCATTTCCCAAGCACCATACATTTTCACTCATCCAAATGCCTGGAATATTCTCCCTTCTCAACTCTGACTCTTGTCTTCCCTGGCTTCCTTCAGGTCTCAAATAAATCCTACATTCTGCATTTTTGCCTTTCCTAATACCTCTTAATATCAGAATGTACCTTCTGAGGTGAAATCTACTTTTATAAGCATAAAAGTATACTTCGTAACAGATCTCTCTCCCCCCATATATATGTATATAATATGTGCGTGTGTGTTTGTGTGTATACCTACACACAAACACACACACATATAGCTTGCATAGAATTGTTTTCATGTCACCTCCCACATTATCATATGAACTCTTTGAAAGTAGGGATCCCCCCCCACCTTTTTTTTTTCCTATACAGTCCCCAGCACTTGACACAGTGCTTGGCATATAGTGGGTTTCTAATAAATGCTTGTTGATCTGACTTGACTTTACCTCAGAACTCTAAGAAGAGTAATTTGCACCTGATAGCTCCACTTCTTTTCCTTCTATTACTTTCTAGAAATACTTACTCTATCTTTCTAAGAGGTTAACAATTTTGTAATTGGTAAATCCAGTTTTACTTTATCTTCCTTTACCTTTTGATAGCATTTAAAACTCTTGACCATTTCTTCCTACCTATAGATGACCAATATTTCTCAGTTTCTTTCAAATTCATCCTCCTAAATATGGATGTCTCCCAAAGATCTGTCTGAGATCTTCTTTCCTTTCCTCTCTGCACCCTGTCCTTTGGTAATCTCACCTACTTTCATGGATCCCAGGGGTACAACTCCATTATCTACACATGCAGCCCCAATCTCTCCTCTAGCCAATAGTTCTATGACTCCCAGATGTCCTGATGACATTTCAAGCACAACATATCTGAAGTTGAACTCTTCGCATCATCCTGAGGCAGTACACTGTCAGAGAGAGTGAGTCTTAGACTCTAAGTCAAGAGATCTGGGTGTGATTTCCAATGTTGCTCATTACTGAGGCAACCAGGTAGCACCGTGGATAGAGTGCTGGGCCTGGAGTCAAGAAGACTCATCTGCCTGAGTTCAAATCTGACCTCAGATACTTATTAGCTGTGTGACCCTGGGAAAGTCACTGAACCCTGTTTGCCTCAGTTCCTTATCTGTAAAATGAGCTGGAGAAGGAAATGGCAAACAACTCCAATATCTTTGCCAAGAAAACTCCAAAGAAGGACACAAAGAGTCAGACACAATTGAAATGACTGAACAACAACAAATTGCTCATTATTAGTCCTGTGGCCCTGGTCAAGACAAAAGACACTCATTTTCAGCATTTGTAGCGAGAGTAATAATTGCTATCTACTTCACAGGATTGTTACAAGGAAAGTATTTTGCAAATCTTATAACCATATATAAATGTGAACTGCTATTATTATTCTCCCCTAAACCTTCCTCTTTTCTAAACTTCTCTGTTGCTTAAGAGAACCCTTTAGTTTATTTGCAATCTCAGTGTCATCCCTGTCGGTCACACCCACATATTCTATAATTCTCCAAGTTCTGAGGATTCTAACTCTTGCACCTTTCTCTTTCTCTCCACTTGGGGCTCTATACTCTAGTTCAATTGTTTCTTTTCCTGTGTCCATTTGTTCATTACTTCTTTTCCTTTCTTACAAATTAAAAGTCCTTGAATTCAGAAGTAATGCCTTATTTATTATTGTATCCATCCTAAATTGAGCCATTGAATATGAAAGGTATTTAATCATTGTTTGTTGATGAGACTTAATAGTTATCAAAGCAAATCAAAGTTGCATCTAAAATGCAGACTAAAATTTATACATTTCAAATGTATCAAAGTTATCAGCTCATATATTTTTTCTAGTTTAATATGAGTGAGAAATAGCTTATTATTTTTATCATTATGATCCTTTCTTCAAAAAGCATTAAAAAGCATTTGTCTAGAAGAATGCTACAGTGTGTGATTTTTTTTTCAGGCACATTGAACTAATTGATAATTGAATCTATATGATAGGATTAATTCTTATTACTCAGAATGATAATTGTTTTCAATACAACCTTGTTCCTATACCTAAATACATGTGTATTTATATAAAATACATATTATATATAACACATGCTATGAATCTATCTCTCCAAAATCTCAGTTTCTCTTAGAGGTTTAGTCTTCAGAGAGAAGATACAATGCTCCTGCTCAGAATTCTAGTGGACTCTGAGGCTATTGAGGGATGGTTTTTTAATATCATTGCTCATGAGCCCTAATTGGCGTGGCTTCCCTCCCCCATCAATAATTATCAATTGATAACAATAAGCCAGCCAGACTTTATTGGTTTTTAGCTAGGTAGTATAGCAAGAGCTGCTACTACAAAATTGTACCCCTCAAAAAATTAATAATTCTTTGACACAGTCTTTCACAAGTACATGCAGAGTTCATGTAAAAGTAGGCCCAGACTTAGTGCACATGTGGCAAAAGAGGTAGCTCACAGCATCCCCAATGACAGCATATTAATTTAGTTTAAAAATGTTGTATTATCTGTGTCTATTATCATATTTGTATTTATTTCATTAAATATTTCCCAATTAATCTGGATTTAATGGTATGTGGTAGTGTTACAGACCATATGTGGGCACATGCTGTGTGTCTGGCACCTCTGCTCAAGATGTTACCCCTTGATATAGTATAACTTTTCTACCTCACTCTTTGTAGAGTCTTGAAGTTGAATTTCCTTCATGTGTCTAGTTTGTCTTTGTTACCAATACAGGTATTGCTGCCATTCACTATTGTTTTTTGGATGCTACTGGAATGTTTATGAGAAGTCTGAATTCGCCAACCTTCTGAAGGTCATCCTCTGGTCAAGTGGAGTGGTTCAAGTGGGAAAGGGTGACCTCTGTATTACAAAGTATAGAGGTCAAATGTTTTTCCTAAACTGAATTTCTGTATTTAACTAGTACTTCTTCAGAGTCAAATCATTTAAACCATCTCTATCTCTCATTTAATCTTAAAATAGGAAGCATTTTAATAGGGATGCAGAACTATTTATTGCCTTTTTTGAAACATAAATCCTGCTTGATAAAAGATTACCCATTTGGTGATAACTATTTCTACTTTCATTAAATATTAATTAATGAAAATGTTTTCTTATCACTGGTAGTAAAATGTTCCAATTTTCAAAATTAAAAGTAAATTATAAAATCAGAATCATGATATTATAAAAATATGAAGTTGGAATAGAAAGGGCTATATTTAATCAATATGCAGCAAAAGAGAAGACTGATATACAGACTTATCTAACTCTTGAAACTTGAGCACGGGCATGAATGCTTATGACGGGGGTCATGTTACATTACTGAATTTATACTTCAAAGGAACTGGACACATATAAATGTAGTATTGTGGAAACAAATATTACCTCCCCACCTCCCACCCTCCATCCAATATTCAAGATCATTCTATATTTGTTATAAATAACCCAGCTCCCAGTGTGCAGAAGAGACATTTGCAAAATTGTCTGTAAATTATAAAATCCTAGGAAAACTTACATTTAATGCATCTACTATTAATGTCCTTCTAGTATCTGGAAGCTTACAAGGACATTCTCAAAGACTTTCTTAAAAACTTTGGAATTGATTGTGAGACATGGGAGACACTGGCATAGGACCACCCAGTAAGATATGCCTGCATCAAAGAAGTCACTGTCCTGTATGTGCAAAGCAGAATTGCAGTAGCTCAAAAAAAACCTAAAAAAAGCTTTGCTAAGAACTCCTCTCCCATGCCCCCCACCCTCATAGACAGCATTTGTGTATTAGGGTCCACAGTGTCTTGAAGAGTTAATCGGACATAACTGAACAACTGAACAACAACAAAGTGGGATATGGATGCCAATCCTGAGGTTTGGTCAAATTGTCAGAGATTGGTGGTAAAAATATATAGAAATTGGACAGACATGTCCTAGTTGCCAAACCACTCTCTTGTGCTTTCTAAATTTTATTGTTTTCTTTAATTTTTTCCTTAGCAAATCTCTAGACTTACTAATTTAACCCAACTCCACTGGCAGGTCAGGTCCACAAAGGGTTACATATTCAGTTCTGTGGTACTGTGCAGTATTTTCTAATACAATGGCTTATGAGTCTCACCTATCATTTGGTATCCATTAGTCAACCAGTCATAATTAGGTTTTAGAAACAGTATTTACTAAATGCTCCTGCAATTTTTAACATACTTTCCTACACATAGAGCACAGGTCCTGAAGTCCCAGAAGGACTTAAATTCAAATCCAATCTAAGACACTAGTGACCATGGGCAAGTCACTTAACCTTATTTACCTCAGTTTCCTCATCTGTAAGATGACCTGGAGAAGGAAATGGCAAAGCAGTCAAGTGTCTTTGCCAAGAAAACCCCAAAAAGGGTCATAAAGAGTCAGATATGACAAATGACACAGCAACAATAGATTACCCAAGGAAAATGGGATCAAATTTATGGTGCATTGGGTGGTTGTTGTCTTTCATTTCCAAAGAGGACAAAAATGATATCACTATGCTAGAGTCAAGTTTTAGTGTCTCAAACTGTGGCTGATCAGACCAGTATGAGCTAGGAATGTTCTACCACAGGTCGGACACAAATAGTCCATGTGAACATTCGGGATGGTTTGTGCCAAGTTTCAAAGCCCTTAGGTTAAGGAGAAAATATTGGAAGCAACAAGAAAAAAACAATTTAAATATCATGGAATGGCAATAAGGATTACATAAGACTTAGTAACTACTGTGTTAAAGGACTGTAGGTTCCAGAATATGATCTTCCATATAGCTAAAAAGCTGGGGTTACAACCAAAGGTAACTTTACTCAGCAAAGTTAAGTATAATCCAGAATGAAAAAAAAAAAAAGAACATTTAATGAACTCAAAGACTTTCAGGTTTTTTGACAAAAATTCCAGCACTTAAGGGAAAATTTGACATAACATCCAAGAGAAATATAAAGTAAACATTAAAGGCCAATTATAAGGAACTCAATAAAGTCAAACTGTTAACTTTGTATATGTGAAAATATTTGCAGTAAATTGTGATTATAAGAAAGGCATGGGCTGAGCTGAATATGACAGGGTGATTCTAAAAAAATAAAACTGTAGGGAGAGATAAAAAGGAATAATTATCATATGCAAATGAGGCATAAAAGGAAAAACTGATACAGAAGTGGGGAGGGTGGGTAGTGCTGGAACCTTATTGGGAAGGGGTTAAAGTAGGCACAACTTATATATCTAGAAGAGTATAAAAGTTTTCTAAATTTAGAAAGAAATAAGGTTGTAAGGGGATAGGGTGGGGGGAGAGTATAAAAGTGGGACTCTTAGAAGGGTGGGTTGGGTAAGGAATAGGAGGTCAAGGTATTGGGGTAGAAGTAAAGCAGAGCATTGAGGAGGGATAGTGTAAATAGGGTGAAAAGAGTAGTGAGGAAAATACACAAGGAATTATAGCTTAGAATGTGAATGGGAAGAATTTACCCATTAAATGGAAAAAGATAGCTGATTAAAAATTTGAATTCAACAATATGTTGCTTTCAGGAAACATTATAAAAATGAGAGTTGCACACAAAGATCGAATAAAGGGCAGGAGTAGAATTTAGCATATAAAAATAGCAGGGATTGCAATCATAATCTCAAAGTTGAAGTTATAATAGATTTAATCAAAAGTGGAAAACAGAGAAATTACATGCCAACATTATTATTCAATATTGTTCTAGGCCATTTAAAATACCTAGACAGAATAAAATTCCTGCCAAAACAGACACAGGAACTACATAAACATAAATATAAAACACTTTTTATGCAAATAAGCTCAGATGTAAATAATTGAAGTAATATTTATTTTTCATGGGTAGGTAAAGCTATTGTTATTTTTAAAATGACAATTTTACCTATTCTATTCAATGTCATCCCAATTAAATTACCAAGAAATTTGTTATTGAATTAGAAAAAATAACAAAGTTCATTTGGAACAACAAAAGCTCAGGAACTTCAAAGAAACCAGGTTGGGAAAAAAGATGTTACGGGGGTAGATTCAGCAGTATCAGACCTTAAACTATATCATAAGGCAAGAGAATTGTTGAAGTGTAAAAAGGATAATTTCAATTATTTTAAATTTAAAATGTCTTGTATAAATAAAACTTATGTAGCAAAGAACAAAAGGAATGCAGAAAATTGGGGGGAAAACTTTCATAAAGTCTCTCAGATCAGATGTGATTGGGTTGGAATATTGCAGTTGTGTAGGGAATGGTGGCTGGTTGATTTCGGAAAAACATGGAAATACTTGGACTTAGGAAAGAAAATTCTATCCACCTTTAGAGAAACAGATAATACGAGGAAATAAGCAGAGTATAGTCTTACACATATGTATATAAATGTACGGGTACATTAATAAATGTCTATGCATATGTATATATAACAATTGTGGGGGGAGGGAAAAAATAAAACATGCACCGCAGAGAACAAAAGAAAACCAATAAGGAAGAAAAGAAAAGCTGAACAATTTTGAAAACAATGTGTAGTATTTATTATATATAGGTTTTCTTGAAATATAAACTTATTGCTTTATATTGAATCCTCTCTTATGGTCTGCTGTGTACATGGCAAAGTTTTTTTCCCCCCTCATTTTGTATTTGTTTAAAACAAAAAAAAATGCTATGCTTTTGTAAGAAGTTCGTGTTTATGCCTGTGCTTGTTCTTTCTGACACAGCCCAAAATTACTTGCAGTTCAGAAACCGTAAGGCTCATAATCACTTCCTACAGTTTTTCAGCATTGTCAGAGCAGGAAGTGGGGGGGGGGTTGCCTTGGCTGGTGGATTGTTCCCACTCCCTCCCCTGGCTTGGCTCCACCCTCATCAAGCCCCACTTATTTTTTTTTTAACTAAACAGATTGATTCAAAGACAAAGATCTGTAGACTAAACAGCCTGGAAAGGAGAAGAGTTGTACGTGGTGGTGGTAATTGGGGTTGTGGTTATTCTATACTACCTGGGGGTTTTCAGTAGAGATGAGAAGAGCTTTGGTAGATAGAAATTGGAGCAATATATGTGTGGTACATATGTAAGGACTGAATCCCTGACTGTTGTGGCATTTCCCCTCAGAGGTTGAGAGGGGTCGGGAGCGTCTAGACTGGTTTCATTTGGGATAAGCGGGCTTATGGAGACCACCCTCTCTGAGCAAGATCCATGCTTCTTAGAAGCGTCTGGGAACTTGGGGACCTCCAACAATAAAGTGTGAAGAGGAGTAAGAAACAAATAAATAAATAAACAAATAAATGAATGAAGCTGGAAAGGTGGATTGGAAACAATTTGGCAAGGATTCTGAATGCCAAACAGAGGTTAGATTTGTTACTAGATGTAATAAAAAATCAAGGGAATTTAATATTAAGCAAGGTGTTGACATCTTAGCTATGTATTTTATTAATAAAATTTTGCTGAAGAATATAGAATTAGATTGGAGACAAGAGATGTGGAAGTATTGGAAACTGCTTGAAAATACAGAACAAAATAATGAGGATTTGAGGATGACTCTAAGGGTGAGAACCTAGATGACTAGAATGAGAGAGGTACCTAGAAACAGATAAGTAAAAGGAGGGTAGGCTTTGGAGGAAAGATAAAGAGTTCTGTACTGTGTATGTTGAGTTCAAGATGCCTATGTGACGTTTCTTTCAAAATGTCATTTAGGTGGTTGTTTAGGTGAGACTGTATCTTAGGAGAAAGACTAGGCTGGTATAGATAGATGTGGGAATCATCCAGGTAGAGATGATTATTGAATCCTTAGGAGATAACTAGGTCACTGAGAGACAAGGCAGAAAGGGAAGACAAGATATAGAAGGAAAAAAATGGAGATGAATAGATCACTAGAAAATTAGATTTTAAATACCTTTGAGATTTCTTAGGGAAAAAAATTAAATGTGTGCTGTCAGGAACACAAAGCACCTTTATAAAAATTGGGTGCAAAGAAGTCATAATTAAATGTAAAGAGGCAGAATTTTGTTAAAATCCTTTACTGACCTTAAAACAATAAAATGAATAATCAATAAAGGAATAATTAGGGGAAGGGAATATTTAAATAGAGCCTAAGCCACATCATTCTAAACAATTATTGCTCAAAGAAAAAATCATGAAAGCAGTAAATAAGAAATCAAAGAAAAACATAAAATTGAGAACAAGATTATCAAACTCGTGGGTAGAACTAAGAACATGAGATCTATCTATCTATCTATCTATCTATCTATCTATCTATCTATCCACATATATATGCATATCTATAGTGCTTTTGAAACCTTAAAGCATCATTTAAATGCTATTGTCATCATTATTTTGAAGAGTAATAAAATTGATGTATGATTACCTAATATAAGCAAAATAAAAGCTATAATAACAAAACAAAACAAAAAAGAGATTGAAGAAACCTGTATCAGACATAGAAACTTACCTAACAAGCTACAAATTAGGTACTATAGGAAAAAGTTAAAAAAAGAAAAAAGAAAGAAAGCCCAAACCTGGGCACTTATGGTTTACAAGTGAATTCCATCAGATATTTAATAAATTTTAATCCCTATGTTACAAACATTATATTCAATGACAGCAAAAAGAAAGCACTTTATGTTCCTGATATACAAACTAGGAAAGAATAAAGAAGAGGAGGATTATAGACTAATTTGATTAATGAATATTAATGCAAAGGTTTTAAATAAAGTCTTAACAAAATATAACAATTATAAACATATATTCACCATAGTGAAGTGAATTTATACTAGAAATGCAGAGACGATTCTACATTAGAAAACCAATTAACATAAGTAATCATGTAATCAGCAGATACAAAAAATACATGATTATATCAATAGACACAGAAATAGCCTTTAACAACATAAGCTACAGTTCAGGATAAAAAAAAAAAAACTTAAAAAGAGAGAGGAATGGAAGGGACCTTTTTAGTATCATCAAAATGATATATCTAAAACCAAGTGATGGCATTATTTGCAATGCAGAAACTATGTAAGTTTGCTCAATAAGTTAATGGTCAAAACAGGGAGGTCTTTCTCTTTACTATTAATTGACATAGTATTAGAAATATTTGCTATAGTAATAAATAAGAGAAAGAAATTGAAAGAATAACCATTGGCAAAGATGTGCCAAAATATCCTTTTTTCCCCCAAATGTTGTAATGTTTACTTTGAAATCTCCAAAGAATTAGTAGATAAACTAATTAGAATGATAATTTCACCAAAGTTATAGAACATAAAACAAATTCTTAAAAATAACTTACAATTATATTCAGTAGTATGAAAAACAAAGAGAAAATGAATGAATCTGAAATTTCATTTAAAATAACGACAAGCAGTATAAAATGTCTGGGAATTAGCCTCCCCTCCCCCCAGTGACCCAACACACACACACACACAGGACTTCTATAAATTCAACTACAAAACACTCCTTACAAAAATGAAGGAAAATATAAGCAAATAGAAATTAATACTTATAGTGGAAAGTTTTATCTATATCTTGAATTCCAGGAAGCCATGGTTGAATCAGGAAGAAGCTTTATTAACAACCTGGGAAAGCCGGGCGTCCCACATGTGTGAGAGCACACGTCCACAGATGCACACCTTTTTATTCCCTATTCCCAATTCAGATTTCCTTCCCTGGTTTCCCCATTGGTTAGGTACTATAGAGGATGTAGCCCAAGTGCCTAAATTTCTCAAGTGAGTCTCCACCCCTAATTACATCTCCCACTCCCCACAATTCAGAGACCCAGGCTCTTCTTTGGGAATGCCCCTTTTGATGTTAATCTATACCTAACCTCAGAACTGGTTATCTCTGGTCTGTCCATTCATCACCAACTCCACTTCAAGCTACTTTTGTTCAGTTTCCACCCAGACCCCACACTACATTTTTTGCATTCCCTCCCAGTTTAAACTGACTGCCACAAGGTCAAGCAGGCACCCAAACCCTGATTGAGTTGCTTTGCAGAAGCAACATCCCCAACCACTTTTTTCCACAAAAGGATACTAGATCTAGATCTAGAGAACCTGGGTTCAAATTCATCCTCTGATATTTATGACTTCTGTAATTCAATTCAAAGCAATAAACATTAATTAAGTGCCTACTATATGCCAGACAATGTGCTAATCACAAGGATACAAAAAGACAAAAAAATAGGCTCTGCCTTCAAAGAGTTTACAATCTAAGGAAGTCACTTGATCTTCCTGAGAAACTCAAATTTCCTAATTTGTAAAAATTTGGTGGTAGAACTAGAAAAACTTTTATGTCACTCCTATTTCCTGATCCAGTGACTTTGCCTGGACTGTGCCAAATTGATAAAAGTTATGGTACTACTTTATCTGGAAATTAAGCTTCCTTATAGCAAAGTTGTCTGAATTTAAAAATTATGGCAAAGAAAATGAAAACATTACAAAAATCATTCTTGTGTTGATTCCATAAACTCAAAATGGTAAATTAATTTAGGCCTACCCACACCAAAATAAGGATCCCCTCTCCAGCATACCCAGCAAGTCAACACCAGCCTTAGTTTAGTAAATTCAGTCCTTCTGGAGGGATCCTGTTCTGCCTACAAGTATCTCTACTTGTTAGAGTGTGGATTTTTTTTCCTTTAAATCACACCTGAACTTGTTTCTGAATATGTCCTATGACTCAAATTATGAAGAAACTCTACTTAAAGAGCCTTATTAAACAATTAGGCATTTCCCAAACCACATGCTTCTCAAATTTCATCTTCAAAGCCTTAGACAGGTCCTCCTCCATCACCCCACACCTCTACTGTGGTCTACCCCTGCATTTCCAGAAAACTCCATTGGAATGCAGAGAAGCAAGTGTTTAATTCTGTAGTATACACTCATCATTTCAGCTTCCTCCTTAATTAAAAGCTACTTATTTTTTAATTAACAAATTACACATTTTGTATTTTATCACACATTTGACATTATTTGAATTTAACTATGCTCTCAGACTTAAACCATTCTTCTAATACTATAAGCACTATAATTCTGCTAGAATGTGAGTTCTGTTGGATAACATTTATTTTTACTTCTTTCTGTGTCCCCTGGGCCTGGAACAGTGCCTGGAACATAGTGGGTGCTTAGTGAGTATTTTGTAACTGAATTGATATTATGCATCTCTATTTTCTGGATATCATTTCTATATTTCATAGTGAAATTCAATTTTTTCTTTTATTATCAGCAGAGTCAGTCATTGGACTGCATCATTTTCATTAATAGAGGCACAATCTAGAGGCAGATTTATTTTTAATTCCATGAAAGTGTGATATATGCTTCCTTTGGATAAAGGCTTATAGCCACACGCTGGACCAGAGGTGGGCACATTACCGTATAATTTGTATATAAAGGATGTATGCGCACACATACACACGTATATTTAAGTTCAGGTACAGGTATGTTAATGCGAAAAAATGACAAAACTTTGTTTTGTTTGTTTGTTTGTTTGAACACAGGCATTATTTTGCATTAAGTTGTCTCTTAGATGTATTTCAGTGAATGCTTAAAGCTTCTAGTTACATACTAATACTATAGAGCAGCAGTCCTCAAACTTTCTGTTCTCAGGAACAACTCTACTCTCTTAAAAAATATTGAGGAGTTTTTTTTTTTTTAATGTGATTCAAAGCTATGGATATATAATAGTTTGGAAATGAAAACTAATACATTTTTAAAATATGTTATTATTTTATATATAACAATAATACTCTATCACATGTTAACATCCATGTTTTTAAAACTATGTTACAGTATAGTTCATTGTTTAGTATAACAAAGTAGTGAGAACAGTGGCATGGATGTAGATGTTTTTGCAAATCTCTTTAATGTTAGCCTTAATGCATGACAGCAAGGTTGTTTTTATGGTGATATGTTGTTTTGGTTGAAATATATGAAGAAAATCTGGCCTTACATAGAAAAGTAGCTGGGAAAGGGAGGACTATTTTAATAGGAATATAATGTCTTTGTATAATTCTGAAAATAGCTTTGACCTTGTAGACTCCAGGAAAGGGCCCCAGAAATTCCCAGAGGTCTTTGGACCACACTTTGAGAAATGCTGCAGTAGCAGAACAATTTGCTAATACAAGGAAGCACAATGTGAAAATCCTATCTAGGTCACATAATCGTTTCTCTATGCTTTGGGAAATACAAAAAAAGATGTTTATGGGCTACCTTTTTTATATTTTACATATATTCTTGATAAAAACCTCTCCAGCAATTCATACCCAAGTAGCTGTTACCTGAGATGATAACTTGAGCCTGAAATGAGAATCTTTATAAAGAACTTTTCAAAACCTTAAAATGCAACAGAAATGGCATTCATTATTATTCTCAATTGATTTTTCTTATTTTTTTAAATGATGTCTTTGAAAAAGACATATATGAAAACAGCGTCAAGAATCTAAAAATGAATGTATTCTACTAGCTCTTTTTTGTTTTGTTCTTATTTCTAACCTTATTTGACTCTACTGCTTCTACTTACTGCCTGCCTCTAATCCATGACCATTTATTACTACAATATGATACTATTCCACTTTCTGAGTAGCAGATTATCTTTTTACTTGGGCTTTTCAATTTGCTATGATTTGGATACATGAACTGAATTGAAAGAGCAATATACCAAATTTCAATTTGGGCTGACCAATTTTTAGAACAAAAATTTATGTAAATATTGAGAGTGTGTGGGAAAGTACTGAAAGTATAACTAGAAGACCTCTTCCAAAGTCTTCAACCTAAAGATAAGGAAATCTGAGAACAGAATAGAAGTGATTTGCCCATAGTCATAGGCATAATAAGTTGTAATAATGATTTGAATTCAGGTTTTTTGATTCAAAATTCAAGGTTCATTCCATTGATCCTTAGCACCGAGTAATGAAAAAACGTAACTATTACAATCAAGATTCTCTTATAATATTATTAACATTACCTATATCCAAAATAGAAAAACACTCATATAATCATCTACATTTTGCACTTGACATTTGGTTTGTTGACTCAATGCTTATTAAATAACTAAATTAATTCTGCTAATTCTGAATAGAAAATAAAGGTACTATTTTGCTTCAAAAAATGATGTAAATTTGCTTGCTGTACATTCAGAAAACAAAATCTAAAGGACTAAAAAATAATCTTCCCATTTATCTGAGTGTATATAACAAGAAGAAAAAAATAATTTTAAAAAATAAGCTGTACTCATTCCAGCTACTACAATGCATAATCTAATTTCTACCACTATTCTGGTTTTGAAGAGAGAAAGAGAGTGAAAAAATAGCAACTAAAGAAAAGAAATGACATCACCCCTTCCCTTGATACAAACATAATCACTTATCTGATTATTTGAGTTTCCATAAAAGCATCTTTGAATTTTTTTGGTGGTAGTTGAACAGCATACTCATGTATCCCCCTGAGCTTTCAACCTATCCCATGCCTCATCAAGCACAACATTACAATTTCCAGCAATTATCATAGGTAAATGAGCACATGGAAACAACACAGATAGCAAAGTTTTGAGAAAATGGAACTCTTGAATCATTCAGTATAGCAACACCAATACCACACACACACAAAGCATACTACCATGGTCACTTATGATAAAGTTTGCAAGGGAGTCATTTATCATTACAATATTACATCTTCTTAATTTTACCACATGGAATCATGTATTATGAAATTCTCTTGTTTTTGAAGAAATAAAAATATTTTTCCTTCATTAACTTTTTCTCCAAGTTCTGAAAATATTCTTCAACATCAAATTAATTTTATGGAGAAATAATAATCCTTCATAACCACTTTCTAGAAAAATGTTAAACCATATGGTAGTTATCATCTATACCTATGAGAAAACTCCTTGAGTATCTCTAACTTAAAGTAGTTAATCCTCTAAACCTTAGAAATGTGCAAAGCTTATTTTTTTCTTTTTAGCGGAAAGGAGACCAAGTTCTATTCTTTCCCATTGTTTTACAAAGATCATGTATTGATAACACAATGTGTCCCAATAGTCTTAACTTTAAGCTTTAGTAGCTTAAAATTTTAAGCTATTTAAACTTAAAAATGTAAACAAACTTTAAAAATTAATCCATTAAAGATTAAAACTGCACTAACACTTCTAAGAGTCCTTACCTTCCAGTTATTATTACTCATAACTCCTATTTGTAAAACATTTAAAAGTTTACAAAATTCTTCCCCACAATCCTATGAGGTAGATAGTACAATTATTATTATCTTCATTTTACTGATAAAAATCCCAAGGATCAGTGACTACTGAAATTGGGCATAATTACACAACTAATAAATGTTGGAGCTGGGATTTGAATTCCAGTCCCTTGATACCATATCCAGCACTTTTTCTAGTATTTTTCTTCTTGACAAACTAAAAACTCGATTTATTATTTAATGAGTGCTGAATATAAGGTCAATTAATCGCAATCTTTTTCAAAATTATGCTCCATGTATTGCACCCAATTAATTATACACATTCATGCTTTATATAGAGACTAAGTGGTATGGAACAGAGAGTGCTGAGTTGGTAATTAGGAAAACCTAGGTTGAAATCCTGAAATTCAAGGTTGAAATACCTCTTATGTGACCCTGGGAAGTCACTTAACCTATAAGTGCCTCAGGCACCTACCTGAGAATTATTTACTAAGTCATCAGTCACTAATACATTCTTGTTTTTCATATCCTTAGAGCTCAGCACAGTGACTAGCACATAGTAAGCACTTAATAAATGCCTGACGCCACCTTCCTTTCCTTTAAATATTGAAATAAACTCTGGAAATAACTACTTTCCTTAGATTGGTCAGTCACTCAATAAGCATTTGGTAAGTGCCTAATATGCGCCAGGCACTGTACTAAGCTTTGGGTTTACAAAAACAAAAGTCCCTACCCTAAAGGAGCTCACAATCTAATGTTCACAATAAGCAAACAAATATGTGCAAACAAGTTAATATAAAATAAATTATAATGATTAACAGAAAAGAAGACACTAGAATTTAGGAGGATTGAGAAAGACTTCTATAGAAGATGGGATTTTAGTTGAAACTCAAAGGAAGTTAGGGAAGCCAGGAGGTAGACATGTGGAAGAAGAACATTCTAGGTGATGGGGTCATGGGACCTCAACCCCTAAAAGGAAAAGATCATGTCTTTGAAAGCATTTTCACCTGGCATTTCACCTGAGACTTATGTCCATCCCAGCCCACCTACATACTCTCCTTTTAACTGTCCTTTTACTGTGACTCTCTGACCTAGCTCAGACCACTTAACTCCTTTCATTGTCTGTACTTGGCCCACCCCAAGTCATTTACCACTCCTTAATTTCATCCAGATGTTCTCACATTCTATTTTTGTACAGAAGTGTCAATACAATCCTTATCAAATTTGCACCTAACTGGTGTTATAATAAAACCTCACTACTGTGACTGGAAGAAGTCTTGAGTGATCAAATTCTTTAGAGGCAAACCCGCCCTGTACCCTTGCATTTTGGGGTTGCCAGCACCCTGAACCACAACATAGACATGGGGGACAGCCAAAAGAAAAATTCCCAGAGCCTTGTTGGTGGAACAGCAAGGAGACTAGCTTCATTGGATAAAACAGTACCTGAGGAAGGAGGGGACTTTAGGAAGACTGGAAAGGTGGTAGATTGGGGGAGGAAGGGTGGAAAGGATATTATGAAAGGCTGTGGATGCCAGAGAGATTTGTATTTAATCCTGGAGGTGATAGGGATCCACTGGAATTTATTGAGTAGGGAGGAGCAGAGTGTGTGATATGGTTGGACTTGGTTAAGAAAATTATAAATAAAAAAGATTTAAAAAAATAAAGAAAATTACCAATTGAAATTGTAAGAACTAAACTTTGTATTTGTTTTCAAAAAACTCCACAACTGTTTCTTTACCTTAGTTTTATGGAGAGACCAGAAAACATTTTCATGTACTCCTCCTCTGGGGGAACTTCATATATTAGGAGAATGTTTACAGTTATGTACAGCAAAAGACAGCTGGATAGCATAGTCAATAGAGTGCTAGGCCTGAAATCAGGAATAGTCAAGAAGACCAGAGTTCAAATCTGATCTTAGATACTTATTAGCTATGTGACCTTGGGCAAATCACTTAGCGGCTATCTATCTTAGTTTCCTCATCTGTAAAATGGTTATGATAATATCACCTACCTCCGAGGGTTGTTGTAAGGATCAAATGAGATAATATTTGTAAAGAGCTAAGCATAGTATTTGGTACATAGCAGGTCTTTCATAAATTCCTGTAGAGGGGACGGAGCCAAGATGGAGGAGTAAAGCTGCGACTTGTTTGAGCTCTCCCCCAAACGCCTCCAAATACCTGTAAAAATAACTGTAAACAAATTCTAGAGCAGCAGAACACACACAAAAAAACAGAGTGAAACAAATTTCCAGCCCAAGACAACTTGCATGGTTGATGGGAAAGGTCTGTTGTGAGAGGCTGGCAAAGAAAAACAGTTCAGCATGGGCTGTGCCTGCAAAGATGGAGCCCCAGCAAACCCAGAGCAAGCTTCAGGGTACTGAATTACAAGCAGCTATGGTGATTTCCAGACTTCTCAACCCAAAAAAACAACTTAGAAGGTCAGTAGGGAAGGTCTGTCAGAAATAGGTGAGAGAGCAGTACTGTCTGGCCCTAGCCCTGGCACAGCTCTGGGGCAGCAGTGGCTGTAGCAGCTGTTTCTGGAGCTCTCAGTCCACATGCAGTGGGGGATTGAGTGGCTGATCAGTGGGGTGTTGCAGGGATCTCTTTGCAAACACTGAGGCAAGAGTCTCTTGCTTTGCCCATGCTTGGATCTGGGTCGCAGTCTTCAGTGGCAGTCCTGAGGAAAGAAGGAGTGTTGGTGTGGCATAGCTTGTGGGGGTGGAGATTGAATCCTCCTCACAATTCCAAGGCAGAAAAGAATGCTTGTAGTCACTCTTTGACCATAGCACAGGCCAGGTTCTCTCCTTTGAACCTACCACCTTGGAAGAACTTAAAATTTTCGGGTCCCTAGAAGTATCTCTGAAAACAGTTGCACAAAACCCCTGAAGTATGGGACAGTACACCTTCCACACTGGAAGCAGAGCCCTATCTTAACAAAGAATTAAAAAGGCAAATAATTGACTGAGAAATATGAGCAAACAGTAGGAAAAAAAACCTCAGACTATAGAATCTTACTTTGGTGACAAAGAAGATCAAAACATGCAACCAGAAAACAACAAAGTCAAAGCTTCCACTTCCAAAGGCTCCACAAAAAATAAGAATTAGTCTCAGGCCAGGGAAGAGATCAGAAAGGATTTTGAAAATTAGTAATAGAAGTAGAGGAAAAATTTGGAAAAGAAATGACAGTGATACAAGAAAATCATGAAAAATGAGTCAACAGCTTGGTAGAGGAGATCTAAAAAAATACTGAAGGAAATAACATGTTAAAAATAGACTAACCCAAATGGCAAAAGAGGTCCAAAAGGCCTATGAGGAGAAGAATACCTTGAGAAGCAGAATTGGCTAAATGGAAAAGGAGGCCCTTAAAAATTAGAATGGAGCAAATGGAAGCTAATGAATCTATGAGAAATCAAGAAATTATAAAACAAAACCAAAAGAATGAAAAAAGAGAAGACAATGTGAACTATCTCATTGGAAAAATGACTGACCTGGAAAATAGATCCAGGAGAAATAATTTAAAAATTATTATTATTATTATTATTAAATTATTATACCTGAAGCCATAATCAAAAATGAGCCTAGACATTATCTTTCAAGAAATTATCAAGGAAAACCGCCCTGATATTCTAGAACCAGATGGTAAAATAGAAATGGAAAGAATCCTCCAATCACCTCTTGAAAGAGATCTCCAGAGGAAAACTCCTAAGAATATTGTAACCAAATTTCAGAGCCCCCAGGTCAAGGAGAAAATATTGTAAGCAGCCAGAAAGAAACAATTCAAGTATTGTGGAAACACAATCAGGATAACCAGGATTTAGCACCTTCTACATTACAGCACTGGAGGTCAAAGGAGATAGGGTTACAACCAAGAATCACCTACCCAGCAAAACTGAGAATTATCCTTCAGGGAAAAAAATGAATATTTAATGAAATATAGGACTTTCAAGCATTCTTGATGAAAAGACTACAGCTGAATAGAAAATTTGACTTTCAAATACAAGACTCAAGAGAAGCATGAAAAGATAAACTGGAAAGAGAAATCATTAAAAGACTTAATAAAGTTGAACTGTTTATATTCCTACATGGAAAGATGATATTTGTAACTCATGAGACCTTTCTCAGTATTAGTGTAGTTGGAGGAGATAGAAAGATAGTTATAGCTATAGACAGAGGTCACAGAATAACTTGAATATGAAGAGATGATGTCTAAAAAATAAGAGGTGAGAGAGGATAGGACTGGGAGAAGTAGAATGGGATAAATTATCTCACATAAAAGAGGCAAGAAAAAGCTTTTACAGTGGAGGGGAAGGGGGGGGAGGGGAGAGAGAATAACTGAACCTTATTCTCATCAGTTTACACTCAGTTGGGTATGGAAATCTATCTTACCCTACAGGAAAATAATAGGGAAGTGGGATAAGGGGGGGATGATAGGTGGGAGGGCAGATTGAGGGAGGGGGTAATCAGAAGCAAACACTTTTGAGGAGGGACAGGGTCAAAGGAGAGAATAGAATAAATGGGGCAGGATAGGATGGAGGGAAATATAGTTAGTTTTTTACAACATGACTATTATGGAAGTGTTTTGCATGACTACACATGCATAACCTATGTCGAATTGCTTGCCTTCTCAATCAGGGTGGGTGGGGAGGGAGGAAGGGAGAGAATTTGGAGTTCAAAGTTTTAAAAACAAAAGTAAAAAATTGTTTTTACATGCAAGTGGGAAATAAGATATTTAGGAAATGGGGTATAGAAATCTATCTTGCTCTATGGGAAAATAGACGGGGAAGGGCATAAGAGAAGTGGGGGGGGAGGTAAAAAGAAGGGAGGGCAGATTAAGGGAAGGGGTGTACAGAATGCATGCCATCTTGGGAGATGGGGAGAAAATTTAGAACACAAAATCTTGTGGAAATGAATGTTGAAAACTAAAAATAAAATTACTTAATAAAAAAATTCTTGTATCCTTAATTGACCTAGTTCCGGTAAAATGTGCCATGTCTTCCAGCATCTAATTCAAGGAGCAAATTGGAAACAAAACACATCTTTGTTTTATGATTGGAACATTTTTCATAACTTGATCTGTGAGTATTGGATATTGAAAGCAAAATAGAAACAAAACAAAAAACAGAAAACCAACCCTATATTCTGATTTGTCATAGGGTCATTGCAGCAGCAAACATAGTAATTCAAATAAGAATCACAGTTTTTACTTTTACTCAATGGTGAAAATAGTTGCTCTTGTATTGTCTCTCTTAGAAGGGCTTTAAACTAATTACAAAAATTACATCAAAGTATTCTAAATTGTGCTTTGGGAAATAAAAGTTAAGGGCAGCTAGGTGGTGCAGTGGATAGAGCACCAGTCCTGAAGTCAGAAGGACCTGTTCAAATCTGGCCTCAGACCAAACACTTGATACTTACTAGCTGTGTGACCCTGGGCAAGTCACTTAACCCCAATTGCCTAAAAAAAGAAAAAAATACAAGTTAAAACTTTATAACATTAACTGAGAACTAAAGAATTGTATTTGATCTTAAAATCCCAAATTAAAACCATGAAAGGACCTTAGAAGTCATCTTGTCCAATCCTTTCTTGATATATGACAGAAGTGAGGTCCAGAAAGGTATGTGATTTGCCCAAGATCATACAACTTGTCAATGACAGAGCAGAGACCTAAACCCATAACCTCTAAGTTTAAAATCCAAAACTCTTTCCACTGTTCCAGTCATGTTAGGTGACACAATGGGTAAAAGCACTAGATTTGTATTCATGAAGACCTGATTGCAAAAATCCTGTCCTAGACACCTAAAAGCTATGTAACTCTGGGCCAGATATTTAATCTCCCTCAACCTCAGCTTCCTCATCTAAAAAATGAGGATAATTATAGCACAGGGTTGTCATGAAAAGCAAATGTGATAACATATGCATAGTGCTTTGCAAAATTTAAAGTGTTATGTAAATAGTAATTATTATTTCAGTAGTTGAGAAAATCTATCATTTCAATTCTAGTTCAAACTGTTTCATGAGTATTTTTAAGTAGTTTGGTTTTAGTTTAAAAGTAACAATTGGTATTTTAATTGTATTCAAGTTTCATTATTATTTGGATAAAAAAAGGAAACCATGGGGAAAAAAAAATATACCAAGAAGATGTTGAGAATTAGTAGGTCAGGAAATCTTAAGAATTGAATAAAACACTCCAAATTAAGTCAACATGTTCCTCATTATTTGGTGACATCAACGCACAAGTTAATATAGAGGAGGAAGCCCTATTTCCTCAAAAAGTTTGTAAAATGTTTCAACAATGAGCCAAAAAGGTCTAAACTCTTATAAATTACAAAACCTTACCATAAAAAACTCCAAGAAGAATGTTGGGTCAATCTTCTTGTGGTCATCTCCTCTCTAACAAAGAAGATTTCCCTGCTAACAGGTAGCTCTAGTCATTGAACATAAGACTTCTTCGTGCTGATGAGGTCAACTCCAATATTGTACATCACTTCAATGCTAATGTTCCATTACTTATTTAGGAACCAAAACACATAGTGGATAATATAGGAAGGAACTGAGGTACTCTTTTCCAGTTGAACCGTACTGCATGTGGGAGTGTTGTAGGAGAAAGAGCACAGCCCATGCTCTATCCCTCTCACCTAGAGTCTAGAGACAGAACACACTACCTGGAACAGGATAGGATAAGCAAGAGAGGAAGCTGGAAGCTGTTCTTCTATTAACCAATGTAGCAGCCCCTGTCACTAAGTAGAAAGAACTCCAAGAACTACTCAGGATTTGACACTTCATGACAAAACCACAAATCTTTTCATCTCTAGGTTAAGACATTGCTGGAAGTAGCCAAATGGTTTGTCATCTCCAAAAAGCTCAAATGCTAAGTCACAATATGGCAAGCCAGAAGTAGGCCTAGAATATCTGTACATGTTCTATGCAACCTATGAAACATAAATAAATACTGAGTAATATAATGAAGAAGTAAGCATTGACACCTGAGAAGGGTGGGAGACGCTGGATCACTTTGTGGAATAAGTGGTTATTGAGATGAACCTTGAAAAAAGCTAAAAATCAGAAAAGATGGAAAGAAGGAGTAAGTGCATTCCAGTCATGAAGGCTAGCCTCTAAAACGTCATGGAGATCAGAGATGAAATGCTGAATTCAGGAATCAGCTAATCTAGAAAGGTCAGTTTGTAGAGAATTTCAGATGCTGTTCTGAGGAAGTTGATTTTTATCCTCGAGGTAATAGAGGGCTGAGCATTTTGATCTGGCAAAAATGGATCAGCATGAGATTCCATTAAGGGAATATAGTATAATTTAAAACAAGTATAGCAAACCCTAATTTGGTGTGCAAATATTGTGCACTTAATAGTAAGATCCATTTGGGAAAGCACCTGTTTATATAACTAATAATATATTTTTGTGTCATGGGATTCAGAGTTGAGCGAAAGATTGTAATCTTGAATTTATATTGCTGCCACTGCTACCTCGTCCAGTTGTTAGACTTTGGGGTGACCACTATGAAATAACATATATTCAAGTTTCCCTGACCTGAGCACTCCAGCTGAAAGACTTTGCTATGAGCAGTCTAAAATCGGTTATCAGAAAAGACTCCAAATGAGATCACTACAGACAAAAATGCCAAGAGGATATGGGCTTTGTTTCAAATGCTTTATAAGTTGTATCCTTAATCACATAAAGTAGAAAACTTATCGTCTCAATTAAATTTTGAAGTCAATTTTCATGCACAGATTCACTCCATTAATAAAATAGGGCACAGAAAAAAAAATATAATCTTCTCTCACTTAACAGCCTAGTAGTGTGTCCCTTGCAATGGGGATGTTTACATTAGATTCACTTGTGATTACACTCAGAGCTATTGTCTGATTATGAGTGCCTTTAGCTTCTAATGCTGCCTCAAATGTCAATCTTTATATTACTGAAGGACAATTAGGCAAACCATGTAATTGTATTGTCACTTATTAATTTCAAGCTCCAATGTCATAAATTATATGCCTTAATTAATACTGTGTGTCAATCGCAATCTGCAACTTTGAATGCAGAAGGAGGTTAACAAGAATACATAATTAAAAGAAAACAGTGAATAAGGGCACGGCTGAACAGTTTATAAAATTAGGCAAGAAAACTAGTGCCGTGTCAGCATTCTAGGCACAATGATAAAAAAAAAAAAGTAAGGGGGCAAGGATTAATAAAAGAGAGAATAGGAATCAAATCCTTAAAGTGAGGCAGAAGTTAAATCTGTGGAACCAGGAAGAGTGAAGGAACTCAAGACACTTAAGCTCTAATTATCCAGAATGTTCAGGGAATGGGCTTTTCTAGGTAAATGAATTTTCTGGCTAACTGAATTAACAAATCTTTTTTTGTTTCAACTTTCAGCGTTGAGATCTTCCTAAAATCACTGTCCTGACTTAGTGAGTACAGTAGAGTAAACATAATAATAACTGTCTTTCTTTGACAAATGAGAATGTTGCTGAGAATCTTCAGAGAACTTCCTTACTAACTAAACCTCCAATAGGAACTTTGTTCTTTGCAATTTAGCCTTTCCTATAAAAGTAAACATTCTGTTTAATTGAAGGGTCTAATTAGGTTCCAGTTAATTGCAGTTTTGCTACAATCATATAGTTATAAGTAGGATATTTATCTGCAGAAAGAAGCAAAGGAGGTTAATCAGGAACTATCCCAACAAAAGACAATATAAAGGAAAAACAGCAAATATAAGTGAACTTGCCTAGTGTGTTTGGGAGACAGAATAATAGGCCCACATTCAGAGGAGATTCCAACATTAGTGTTATTAATCGGTTAAATGAAACTATATGCCAAATGAAATAGCAAGTGCTGGCACATAGGAGTGGAGACTCAGAAGAGCTTATTTTCAAAAAAAAAAAATCCTTCAATGGGTGTGTGCCAGTGAGACTTAAAATAGAAGTAGAGAAAGAAACCTGGGGAAAAAAACAGAACATGGGAAACAAGTGTTTAATAAGCTTAGTTATAGTAGTTGCCACAATCCCCCTGGTAGTATGTGTTTGCAGGAAACTTAAGGCAGTAATAATTATGTGAAATAAGTAGGGGGAAATGGGCATGAAGTATACTCCACTTAGATGCTGGGAAGTGTATTCCCTGTATGTGTTCATCTGTCTTGTTGGACTCTGGCCATCTTTCCCCAGCTGACACAGCAGACTTAAAAAAATAATTTGTTGTAGAAATAATTCCAACTAACAAATCAATTTTAAAACCAGATTTTAATTCATGGTACTGGACCGATATTGTTTCCAAAACAAGGTATAAAGACACATTACCTTATTCCAGAGTAAGTGTGTTATTTTCTTTTTTCTCAAGTTGTGTTGTTGCTGAGCTGTTTTTCAGTCATGTCCAACTTTCTGTGACCTCATTTTGGGATTTTCTTGGTAATACTACTGAAGTAGTTTGCCTTCCCTTCTCCAGCTTATTTTACAGATGAGGAACTGAGGCAAACAGGGTTAAATGACTTGCCCAGGGTCACACACAGCTAGTAAGTGTCTAAGGTAGAATTTGAACACATAAAGATGAGTCTTCCTGATTCCAAACCCGGTCCTCTATCCAATGTGCCACTTAGCTGGTCCCATTAAAAGTTATATTTGCCCATATAATAGGAGGTGCTCATAAATCCCTGCTGAACTGAATTAGAAAAACTAGAGCAACAAACCCTTATTGCATCCTTTTGCATGGTAAACTTAAAAGTGGCAAATTGCCTCAACTCATTCAGGTTTCCTGCTTTTTGTCCACCAGTCTTGATTGTGGTAGAGGTGTGCTTACTGGGGGAGGGGAAGTGAATGTAGGAAGTGGTGTTTTATGTAAGCAACTGGCTTTTTTGAGCACTAGCTTTCTGTTTAACTTGCTCAGTAAACACAAAACATAAAACTCATATGAGAGCTTTATTTTATAATGCAGTAATAAATACTGCCCTTCTTGTCTTCATAAAGCCCCCATTCTACCCCCACTTCTTCTAGGCTTCTTACTAAAGGAATACGAAGACTTCTGGCTAACCGGGACAAGAGTACAAGGACTGGGAGAATGGAGGTTTGTTTGGACCATGTTAACTGAAGGATGAGGTTTAAGTTGTAGGAACCCAGGAATTTGACCTAGGAATCTCTGAGGTCTCAGGGAAATTCAGAATTGGCCACGTGTGTATGAGAATTTGCTACTTTCCTTTCCTTAAGCAAACAGAAATATATCTTCAGTCTCTACCCATGGTCTTAGCTAATTTTTTTTACAAATCAACTCAGCCCTCCCAACACCTAGGAGAAGGAAATTCAACCGAATTAAGGGTGCAAAATGTAACTCAGACAAAATGGATAATCCTGTAGTTATCTAGATTGCTTCCCATATTCCTTATATATTTTTCCATATTTTTAACACACCCTCGTGAATTTTTTCCCTTAAGGCTTCGATGCTTATGTATGACATAATCTAGATAAAGTCTTGTGTTACTAGGCCCTGTTATGCTAGGGCATAGTTGGTGGCAAAGAAAGGAACAATCAATTTACATAAGTAAGCCTTGCAGTGAATTTTCCTTCCTGGGATAACCACATCTCCTTTGTTGCTGTTCTTGACGTTTTGTTTTTGTAAAATTCAACCACATTTTATTTTTACCTCTAAATTAATTCACTACCATCTCTCTCTCCCACCCATAAGAAGCATAAAAAAATTGTTACAAAGATTTATAGTCAAACAAAATATATGGAAGAAAGAGAAGCAAAGGGAGTATCAGTCTACACTCTGAGTCCATCAACAATCTATCAGCTCTCTTTCTCCAAGTGAGTAGTCTATTTCATCATCTAATCACCACTAGATGTCTTCAAGTGAGTCAAAATGACCAGTGGAGGTGTGGGGATGGGGGTGAGGTGTTGTAGTTCATATTAGTGATCTGGGTAGGCACTGAACTACATCAGTGCTAAGGTTCTTTCCAGTGCTAAAATTGGAACATGAAAGCTGAGTTTAGGTACTTGGTTTGAGAAGAACTGGGAACCTAAACTCAGCTTTCATGCTCCAGTGTTTGAGCAAAGACTCTGGTTCCACCCAATCCACCCAACAACTAAAAACTTAGTATGTTCTTAAATAACACAGGCATAAATTTTTAATGGCAGTTTTAGAAAGTATTTAGTCAAGGTAACTGATTACATTAGTATTTGAAAGAGTAAAGGACAGCCCTATTCTGAGTTTGGAAGTTCAGCAGATAGGGCAGATAGAGCACAAATGCTTTAGAAGAGCACAACACAGAACATTGGATTCTCCCTGATGGCATTTGGGAACACACATTAATTCTTCTGGATCACTGTCCAACTCAGGCCAGTATTTCCAACTTAAATGATTCTGAAGGGGGGTAGTGGTTGTACTTCCAAATATAAGTGAGTTTTCAGCTTGTTTGTAATCATTAATTACTTCTTGGATTACAAAGAAATTTATGTGTTTTCCTGAACCTTATGATTAGTAGAGTTGGCAGTGATGGAGGACTTTTGATTGATACTTAAAGGATGCTCATTCATTTAAAATGAATGTGCATGGAGGGAGAAGGATATTCTAGCTTTATGACCTGGGGCAGTTATCTAACTTCTGTTTGTCTCAGTTTCCTAACCTGTAAAATGAGGATAATAATAACATCAACCTTCCAGGGTTGTTGTGAGGATAAAAGAAGAAAATATCTGCAAAGTGTTCTGCAAATCTTAGAATGATAGAAATTATTGTTAGTGATAATAGTAACAAAATGATAAGAATTATTGACTTAGAAGACAATGTCACCAGAGAAATGCAAGCAGAAAATCATGATTCACTTTTCAGGGAAAGCAAGTAGCAGTTGGAATGTAGAGTACATAGATGGAAGTAATATGGAAGAAGGCTGGAAAAGTAGGATGGCCATTAAGCTAGAAGAGATTCAAAAACATTTCTTGAAGAGCTAATTCACTAAGAATTGATTCAGTTATTATGAAAAAAAATTGGAATTACAAAATGGAGGTTGTTTATTAAAAGCTCATGTAAAAGCTCATACTCTTTGACTCAGAAATCCCACTGATGGGACCATATATGAAAGACATTATTGACAACAAAAAAGAATATAGTGTATGAAAACATTAATAGCAGTGTTATCTTGGATTACTAAAAGCATCCTAACAATTGAGGAATAACTAAATAAGCTATAGTGTATGAATGACATGGAATGTCTAGGGTGTTATTTAACAAAATGAGATCTGTGATATCATTGATGGAGGGAAATCCTGGCAAGGAACTGTCTCTACCCATGCAGATCAGCAACTCTGAAGCTTACAGTATTAGGATTATCTGGAGAACTGAGAAGTTAAGTAATGTGTCTGGAGTCACACAGCAAGTATGTGAAAAAGACAGATTTGAACTCAGATTGTCTGGATTCTAATGCCAGCTTTCTATCTACTGTACCAAGTCTGCCTCTCTGGAATATAGCTTAGGGAATGACAAATAGGAAGAATTCAGAGAACACGGAAGGATGTGTGAAGTGATGAAGAGTTACTAAGAGCAAAAAAAGCTACAGAATGAATTAAAGAATATAAAGTCAATTTGTAGAAACAGCAAAATTCTGGTCAAATCAAACAATGTTAGTACCACACTCGAAGTAAAAGTACACTTTTTTTGTTAAACATAGAAAAGTAAACTATTTTTCTCTGAGAGCGCACTTGGTAAACAGATTTGTTTTGATGTTATGAAGTAATCTACTGTATCAAAAAAAGTACATAAGTATATATATATATATATATATATATATATATATATATATATATGTGTATATACATATGTATATGTATACAAAATATATATATGTATGTGTGTGTATGTATACGTGTGTGTATGTACACATAGGCACCACCTACAACTCTCTCAATTTGAGGGCAGGCACTGTTTTTGCCTTTCTTTTCCCAGCATTTAGCACAGTGCTTGATACATAGATGCTTAATACATGTTTATTGATTATCAGCTATCTATCTATCTATCTATCTATCTATCTATCTATCTATCTATCTATCTATATGATGCTAGATTTAGAATGATAAGCAAAAGAGACCAGGGTGTAGCCACTGAAGGTTTTGTTTTGTTTTAAGTAAGGGAGTGACAGGACTATGTTTGAGCACTTTGAAGTTTACTGTGGTAGTTGTAGGAAGCATGGATTCAATCAAAGAGGGAATAGGGGTAGAGACCAATTAGGAAACCATTTCAGTAGTCTCAGTGGGTGGTAATGAGGGCATGAATTAGGGTGGTTCCAGTGGGAAAATAAAGAAGAGAAGAGAAATAGAAGATGTAGAATCTACCAGTTGATCCCTGATTTGACCTGAGGTGAGAGGAAAGGAAGAGTCAAAGACAGCTTCATGATTTTAACATGGACGACAAGGTGATTAGTGGTACCACTAACCTAAAATACACCCCCACTCTAAATGTCAACCTCTCTCCATCAACTGGTTCCTTTCATACCACCTTTAAATCTGCCCAAGACTGCCTCATCTTAAAACCTTTCCTATGTCCTACCATCCTCTCAAGCTTTTGTCCTGTAGCTCTCCTTGTCTCTTTTCATCAAAACTCCTTGAAAAAGTTGTCTACACTCACTGACTCCACTTCCTCTCTTCTCATTCATTCATCAACCTTTTGTAATCTGGCATTCAGCCTCATCACTTAACTAGTACTACTCTTTCCACCATTATCAATGATCTTTTAATTTCCAAATCTAACGATCTGTCCTAATCTTTTTAGACCTATCTGTTGTGTTGGACACTGCTGACCATCCTTCCTTCTGGATACTTTATCCTCTCTGGTTTTTCATGACCCTGCTCTCTCCTAGTTTGCTCCTATCTGTTTGCCCTTTTTCAATTTCTTTTTTGCTGGCTCATCATCTACATTATGCCACCTTAACTGTGGATGTCCCCCAAGGTTCTGTCCTGAGCCCTCTTTTCTTCTCCTCTATGCTTTCTTTCTTGGAAGCCTCATTAGGTCCCATGGGTCTAACTATCGTCTTTATGTAGATGACTCCCATATCTAAATAGCTAACCCTATTCTCTCCCCTGAGCTTCTGTCTCCCATCATCAATTTTTTTTTGCCATTTCAATCTGCTTGTCCTGGAGACATCTTAAATTTAAGATGTCTAAAATTGAACTCATTATCTCTTCCTATAAAAACTCCTCTTTTCCAAACATCCTTATTTCTGTGGAAAGCACCACAAACAATCCTGTATCTCAGACTCATAAACTCCCCATAATCAAATAGATGCCTTTTATCATAGTTTCTACATTTTTTCCTTCCCAACCCTTCTCCCCACTCACACAGATATCACTTAGTGCATGTCCTCATCACCTCTGGCCTAGATCACTGCAACAGTCTCATAACTGGTCTCCTTGCCTCTTGTCCATCATTATTCTAGTCCATAGTACATAATTCAGCCAAAGTAATGTCACTTATGTTATTCTTCCCTCATTTTGAAAGAGGACCAGTGACATCATGGATGATGTCTTGACTTGTGTATGCATCACACTTAAATGAGGCAGAGTTGCACAAAGTCATCAGCCTCACTTTCTCTTCCAGAGTCATTGAATTCCAGTGGCAGGAAAAAAGACAACTGTGGTGGTCAAGAATGCAGTGGATGACCTTGGCATGTTTAGTGTCTGACCAAGCATTCCACAGTACCTGCTTCAGCCTCCTTCATGGCAGCTGGAACAAATTGTTTTCTTCTGCCCATTCCAAGGGAAATCTTCACCCACCTGGAGTGGGCATCCCCCTAACTCACTGATCAGTTTGAGGCTTGTTGGTTACCCTTAATCTGGTTTAGCTCATTGGTTGAGAGTTTTGCCAAGGTGTGGCTGCGGTACATGCTACAGCTTCATGGAGCCACAGGTGAGAGTTGGGTAACAGGTGAATGACAAAGGTGGATGAGTAGCCCTGACACAAGGGCACTGCAGCCCTCACACCAGAAGTGCGGGTCCTCCCTGAACACCCCATACTGAAATGTAGATCTAACCACTCTTCTACTCAAGTAACTCCAGTGATTTCCTATTGTCCCTAGGACAAAATATATCTTCAGCTTAACTTTTAAAGCCCTAAATAATCTATCTTTCAGACTCATTAGACATTACTCCTCTTCCCTTACTCTGTGATCCAGTCTCTGCCTTTGCACTAGTAGCCTCTCATTCCTGAAATACCTCTCTTACCTCTGTCTTCTCACCTCTGTCTTCTACTGTCCTTTCTTCCTTTAAAATGTAGCTCAGCCACTGTCTTCTGCAAAAAGCCTTTCCTGATCTCCCTCTCCTAACTGCCAGTGCTCTCTTTCCCAAACCACCCTTACTTAAATACTTTTCATATTTCAATCTTTGTACAATGAATAGTAATTATAATATGTAGTAGCATAATAATGTTAATAACAATAGCATTTATATAACTCTTTAAGGTTTGCAAAGTGCTTTAAAATATTATCACATTTTGTCCTCCCAAAAGTTTGAAGTTGATACCATTATTATCCGCATTTTATATATGAGGAACCTGAGCAGTCGGATGTTAAGTGACTTGCCAAAGGTCACATAGGTCTGTAGCTGTAGCTGGATTTGAATTCAGGTCTTCTTGACTTTAGGTCTAATGCTTTATCTTCTGTGCCACCTAGCTGGCTACCACTCTACCTAGTACTTAGCAGAGTGCCTAGCATAAGAGCTTAATAAATAATTAATTGATCAGGTGAGAAATTAGTTTGCAGACTGACA
>NW_027555847.1:542209004-542414004 GCF_003287225.1 Phascolarctos cinereus | reverse complement strand
TAGATGTTTTACTGAATGAGGTCTTAATCTGGGGATTTGTGAGGTGGGTGTGTGTGTGTGTGTGTGTGTGTGTGTGTGTGTGTGTGTAATCAATTTCCTTGATAATCCTTTGTATTTTATTTTATTCATTTAAAAATATTATTCTGAAAAGGGGTTTACAGACCTCATCAGACTCTCAGAAAGGTAAAGGACACAAAAAAGTTAAGAACCCCTGTTCTAGAGTGTACATATGAAGGGTGTAATTCTATAGGAGTTTATTGAAACCAAATTTAATCAGGATCACAGGAAAACTTTCTGAATATTCAACCCAATAGAATTGCCATTCCAGAGTACGTCTGTGCCATTCTAGAGTAAGTAAGCATGCTAGGCCAGTAAGGAGAACAATAGAAATGCATAAAGTATTTTTAAAAAGAACAATTTTTTCTAACACAAAAGACAATGCTCAGGAATTATCACATATCTCACTTCTACTGATTAGAGTGTAGAAATGGATATGTATGCACACATATATTTCATTTAACAAACTCATAAATAAAAGTTGCAAGAATAGTAGGGATTACCAAGCCTAGGGATTCTTAACATGTTTTCCAAGGGGGGATTAGGAGGGGTGATTCATGAACTTAGATGGGGGAAAAATTACATCTTTATTTTCACTAATCTCTAATTAAAATTTAGCATTTCCTTAATTATTAATGTCAAGAACAAACTGTAGTAGCATTATGTGGTACCAACAGATTGCCATAGGGGTCTGTGATCCCCCCAAGAAGTTAAGAACCCTTGATTTAGACTAATCTTCTAATTTCATAGATGGAGAAACTCAGTCTCAGAAAGATTAAGTGTCCACTGGAACAATATAAATATGGTAATCTGCATTTAAAATGTTTTGTCCTGCTGTTCTATATCATTTTTCAACCCCTGGGAAACACTAAGTAGACCCCTAGGATAAGGCCTAAATGATTTAGGAATCATGTGGTAGTAAGACTGCCTTTCCTACATAGCGCACCTGGTCTGTACACATCAGAGAAAACACCTTATCCCTTGGAGCAAATTATACTCAAAAGTTTCAATTCCATTTATTATATTAAACTTAAAATAGATCTGCTATCTTTTTAAGTTGGCATTATAAACTGCCTTACAAAGAATAATTTTTATCTAAATTTTATGGCTTAGGAACTTGGTTGGGGGCTAGAAGCATCTTTTTCTGTTGTTCAGTCCTTTTTCAGTCCAACTCTTCATGTATTCTGTCTTTAATTCAATCTTCTCATCATTTATTCTCATTTTTGCCCCAAAGCCACATTGTGATATGGATGTATCTCTGGGTTTTTGAAGTTTATGTTAGCAGAAAGAAAATCAGACAGGACCTAAAAAGACTTCAGGTGTTGGCCTGGTGACAGATCGTGTAACATCTGAGGACCAGACTCATCACTACACCAGACTCAAGTGCAAAGAGGTTCATCCACACAAACAACTTATGGCTAGTTGTTGGTTTTTTTCTTTTCTCTTTTCTTTCTTTCTTTTTTTCTTTTTTGATCCACAACAAATTATGAAGAAATCTGAAGTCATGGAGAGTTTGACAAGCCCAGGGATTTTGAAGCATTGAAATATGTTGGGAAGACAAAGTGGTAGAGAATGCTTTTAGCTTTTTTCCTTTCCTTTCTCCCATATAATTCTCTCACATAGTGGATTAGAGCTGATATGTTTTCAATCTTAAAAGATAACCTAAAATTTTAATTGTGATTTTGTAAAATGGCTTTAGGAGTAAATGCATGTACTAATTATGGTTCTAATAGAAGAACTGGGTATCATATTAAATTATGACACCCTTTCAGTCTCACTGAGGAAGAAAAACAGCCATTCAATTCATCCACCAATGTTTTCTTTAGCTTTTGATTTCCAAATGGATTTGGAAGGAAATATTCTTGTCTTGGTATCAGATTTAGCAAATTACATTTCATAAATCCTATAATTCACTTTAGGAATTTAAGCTCCATAGCTATACTTTTATATGTTAATGGTTTTGATAAGAAAGATGCCCTCATTTAAATAAAACAATCAGTTTTTGGATTAATTGCTAAGTAGAAATGCAAATTTCCCTTTAGCTGTACATATGCCAAAAGGCGATCTGAATCCTAAATTATTATAACTTAAAATAATTTTGCTTATCACTGCTACTTTTTAGGCATAATAAATTGTGAGTTATGTATACTTTTCTTTATTTTTGAACTACCAGAATAGCTTGTTAAAAAATCAAGTGGACAACTAGGCAGAATCCATTAAGATTCAAACTTTTAGGGCAGGAAACTTCAAACAAATATGAGTTGGAAAGGACCCCAGAGGCCATCTTGCTTAACTTCTACTCATACAGAAATCTCCTCTTAAACATCTCCAACAAATGATAATACAGCCTTTGCTTGAATATCTTTATTAAGTAGTAGGTACTAACTTTCTGAGGTAGTCAATTTCCATTAGGGATAGTTTTAATTATCTTCTTACTATATAATAGTCTTGCTGCCAAGGATGTCAGTGGTCCCAATCCAATTTGAAAAGTAACCCATCCTTCAACTAATGAATGTGATCATACAGCATCTACTTGAAGACTTTCAACAATGGGTAAATGCACCAATTCCTAAGGAAGCAGTTCCACCTTGGTTAGTTATAGTTATTAGAACCATTCCCTTCTTCTCCTCCCATTATATAAAGCTGAATTCTGCCCTGTTGAAGTTTCCACCAAGCTTTCCTAGTTCTTTCCTCTGAATTTTGGTTTTATCAATAACATTTTGAATATCATGTCCCCTTGTCTTCTCTCTGAAATAGTAAACATCTCCACTTTCTTTAGCCAGTCTTTTTGAGCACGAGGTTCCTCACAATCCTGATCACTTTCCTTAAGACATTCCCTACTTCATTAATGTCCTTCCTAAAATGTAGAAACTACTACACCAAACATAATACTACACATGTGTCTGAATAGCCATAGCATGACAGAAGCATTGCCTTCTTACTCCTACATACTAAGACACTCTTAATAAAGCAAGAGATCATATTTGCTTTCTTAACCATTATATCACACTATTGATTTGCATTGAATCCACAATCCACTAAATTCCCAAATCTTTTTTTTCAAACTGCTGCCTAGTCCTGCCTCTCCAATTTTATATTTGTGATTTTTTAAAACCTGAATGTAAGGCTATACATATATATTAAATTTCATCTTATTAATTTCACCCAATTGTCAGGCCTGTCAGAAACTTTTTGAATAGTGATTTTATCATTGAGTTTCTTAACAATCATTTTCAGTTTATGGTATCTACAAACTTGATAAGTATGCAATATTTTCCTTTACCCAAGTTAGTGATTAAAATGTTAAACTATCATCTGCACTATAGCTCTCAGTCTTTTCCAAAGAATTTCACAAAACCCAACAAATATTAGCTAAGATCTAGGTCAACTATGTCGCTCTTTCCCAGTCTACCAGATTAATTGCTATTAATAAAGGAAAGAAGGCTAGTATGGCATATTTTGGATTTCTGCTCTCCCTTACCCATTTCTATTCTGTTCTTTCAACTCTATTTCATGGATGGTGACACTGGACTGGAGAATTTGAGTGAATTATTTAAGTTCACACAGCCAGTCATTGGAAGAGCTAGGATTCAAACTCATGTTTCTTCATTCCAGTACTGTTTTTTGTCAACTTGATCCTATTGCCTTTCTAGAATTATTAGAAACTAGAAAAAAAATGAGTTTTCATTAAAATTCTATTTGTATCTAAAGCCTACTATGGGAAAAATTATATTAACTCTTTAGCTCTAGTTTATTCATGATTATTGTAACAATGGAAAAATTGACAGAGACTGAGTCACTTTATATATATGATTATACACATATATGATTATACATATGTGTGTGTGTGTGTGTGTGTGTGTGTGTGTGTGTGTGTACAGAAGTATGTCATCATAACCAGCTTATAACAAAAACATTTCATCAAAATGTTAGGGAGTTGTTAAGTTCTACTGTAATTGGAGTTTTTTTTTTTAAATCAAGTAAATCAAGTGAAATTGTTTCTTACCCAATGCAGAAGTCCCCCTTCCCCATTTTTTCTTTGATATGTTTCAGATTTGGCTAGAAGGTACAAGTTGATTTATCTAATTGATGGTTATAGATACTGAACAAAGGTGCAGCTTGAATTTCTAGGATAGAGTTTTTATGGTTAATTAGCATAAATGTACATTTTAAAACAACAAAATTAGAGGACATCATTTCAACGTTGCCAATCTCTAAGCTTTGTTTATTGATATTTTAGTAAATTTATGTAAGAACTATGGGTTGTTTTCTGTTTTCCCTGTATTTGTTTCATTTTGTTTTCTTTTACAGTTTGTTGTAATGGGAAGAACACTTGCCAAGAATTAAGGAGATTTAGATTCCAGTCCCAAATCAATAACTAGCATTAATTCACTTCACTGTTCTTTGCTTCCATTAAAAAATATAGATGATCTCTAACATCCATTCTAGGTCTAAAATTATTATGATGCAGTTCCTAAGTTCATAAAGAGAATTCAACCTTTTGGCCATTGATGTTTAAGCACACATTCATATCTCTTGAGTCATTTTAGGTAGCAACATTTACTACCGTATAATAACTGTATTTTGAGTAATATACACTACATTTCTTATTTGAGCCTATTCAGCTGACTTCATTTTGAAATTGTTGGCATTTACTATTTACAGTGTCACCCAGTTTGCCCAGAATCCTGTCACGCACGACATCTCTGAAAGGAAGTACATACTGTGTTGATTGTAGCTCATCCTGTGATTGAAAATATATATCATTGTATACCATCCCCAGTTCGTATGTAAAATGATAATATCCCCAGTTTTCTGCAGTCAAAAGCTTTGAAAAGGCATCTCCCTATAATCAAGCACCAAAAGCATCCTGTCAGAAAACAGCACCACCAAATTGGTATCTCAACGACACCTGCTGGAAACTCAGTGGGAAAAATAATGTGCTTGTGTGGGATGAGAGCAAGAAAGCATTCTTGCAATTTTAGATTGAATCTTCTATAAGAAAATAAGAAAAAGAGTGAGAGATGAGAAAGGAAGGAAGAGAGGAAGAAAGAGGAGAAGGGTGGGAGGAAAGAAAGAGGGAAGGTAGAGGAGGAAGGAAGAGAGTTGAAAGAAAAAGAAAGAAGGAAAAAGAAAAAGTAGAAAGACAAAGAATAAGAGATGGCAAGAGAAGTGAAAAAAATTATGGTAACTGATTAATCAGAAAATACTTATTATCACCTCTATCTTTATCATATCTAGGAATTGTGCTAATCATTGGGTATATACAAAGAAAGAAAAGATGTTTTCCTTGACCTCAAGGGATTTACATTACATTGGAAGAGACATTACACACACACATGCACACGCACATGTGCATATATGTATGTATATGTGGGATAGAAGGGAATAAGGGGAAAAAACATGTATATAGCACCTACTATGTTTTAGGCATTGTGCTAAGCATTACAAACATTATCTAATTTGATCCTCACAATAACCCTGTTTTCTATATTCTGTGCCACCTATGTGCCTCAACCAGTATTTGTAGGGATCAGGACAGGTCCCATATAGGAAATGTTACTTGATCTGAACTTTTAAGGAAACTAGGAATGCTTTGATGTGGTGCTAAGAGGGGAGTGCATTCCAGACATAGGGACATCTAGTGCGAAGCTACAGAAATGAGAGATGGAATGTCATGTGTGAGGAATAGCCAGTGTTTGGATACTATACTAGCCTGGGAGCTAAGGAGTAATGTACAAGTTTGGAAAGGTAACTTGGAACTGGGTTGTGAAGAGTTTTAAGTTAGAAATGGAAGAGCTTGTATTGGTTCCTATGAATAATATAGAACCACTAAACATTTTTGAGTATGTTCTTACCTGTGTTATAACAATACTACTTTGGCCAGTCTGTGGAGGACTGGATAGAATTTATACTTGAGGCAGAGACCAATAATGAGATTATTGTAATAATAGTCCAGATTAAAGGAAATAAAGCTTACACTAGCATGGTGTGACAATGGAACTGCAGGGAAGGAGAAAAGGAAGAAAGGAAGGAAGGAATGGAGAGAAGGAGGAAGGACAGAATGAGTTAACAATAAAAACTGAAGTTGACATAGTACATTTCAAAGCAGTCTGATGTCATTTGTAATCTTATTAAAGAAATGGAAAAACATGCAAAAATAGAAAGTTTTAAAGAATGGAAAAAGCCAGCAAACAATGCCCATGAAATAAAACATAATGGCAAAAATAAAAATCTTCAAAATAGTGACATTTCAAATGACCTCTAAAAGTTTACATGAGAAGTCTTTGGGCCCAAATGATAACAACCTTAGTACAATTAATAGAATGCCTTCAAATTAGATACTGCATGCACACACGTAGTTTAGGACTGAATCTTAATCCAAGGCTGCACAAAAGAAGCCTTCTGAATTGGCATTGTCTCAACTTTATCTTCACAGGGTCAGATTAGGTTGGATGTACAAAAAGGAAATATCCTTTCCATTGCCAGCAGGGTCCTGAGAACAATGCATTAGAAAACAACCTGGTAAAGGTCAAGCCTGTCATTCACTAAGTGTACCAAAGAGAAATTTTGATTTTTTTAAAATAAAAGGTAATTTGATCTATCTAGACTGAATGCTACATTAGAAGATCCCCCATTTTGAGCTGATATAAACACAATAGTGTTTCAAGGAACAATGTATATAAAAACCCTTGGGTCTTGGAGAATATATTGATTTCATCTGAGTTAATAAATGTGTAACAATGAAACGCACTAATCAGGGACCATTGGCAGAAATACCACCCCTCCTCCTGAGTTGGACAATGGGGATAAGACATCTTATCTCTTTAGAGGGCTGAAAATATCAATGATTCTATTTTTGACTTTCTGGGTGATTTCTTTATTCATAGCCACAGAACCCCCAACATTCATTCGACAAAAGGACTCTCCTAGTTCTTTACCTACTGTCAGGGTTCAAATTTTGTCCCAAACAAGAGAAGGCTTTCAACGAGTTCAGAGAATGAAGGTAAAAATAGGAATTGGACACCTGCCACTATGGATTCAATTCAAAAGAGTAGAGTTGGCCCTACACATGAACCCTACTGCTATACTGTGTCCCAGTGCAACCGTAAGAGCTGAATTTATATTCTTTTTTTTTTGCTATATGTTGCTTTTTTCCACTAAATAATGCTATAATTTCTTCATCATTTTTATTCAGATGCTTTTCCCCATCCATGACAATGAGTAAAACTCAGATGCTGTTCCTTTGTAATTATTTTTGCTACTTTTGTTGTTATGAAGGAGGGGTCAATTTGGGGAGAAGACGGATACCTCTCCTGAAATAAAACACAAGTTTAACAAAATAATATTTTAATAATGCAGTCCCTTGTATAATATAGGTATGATCTAAAACCTGGGAGCTCCTATAATCTTCTTTTAGCATAACAATTGTATTCAGCTGGAAATTGTCACCTTGGAAGACAGAAAAATCTATTCCATGAGGGGTCAAAGTTTTAAGACAGGAGAGAGCCCAGATAGGATTCTGTATGGAGCAGAAAGATGATGGAAGAATAGATACAGTGCTCGGTGGAGGGGTGTTTGTTCGTTTGTTTTTGGCTTGAACTAGGCTTTGTTCAGTGGGAGTCTGAGAGGTGAGCATGTGAGCTTCAGGTGCTAGATATATTTGCCTCCAAAGCCAGTAATTCATTTTTCATAGCACATAAATGTAACCACTTCCCTAAATTCTCTTGGTAAGAGACTTTAATGATGGAGATGAATGCCTCTCCCTGGATGAGGGACAGGGTTGAGTTAGGGAGAGACACAGAGCTTCAGTCCTCAGCCAGTCCCCTACAGGGAACACATCATTAGGATGCTCCAGGCTTCCAGTGATAAGAGAGAAGATAGAAGAAGTCAACCCCATTTCAGATGGTGAAGGAAAAACTTTGAAAAGACATGAGAAGAGTGGGCAGTCTCCATCATGTCCCTATTTCCTGCTTGTCATTCTAGAAACTTCTAGCAATTTTCCCTTGAATGAGACTTAGGACACTGTCCATTGTTTCAACTAAATTATCTGCTCTCAGTGGGAGAGTACTTTCACTGTATTATCATGTTATATAGTGTCCTGTGTATACCTTTTCTAATTTCTATTTTGTTACAATTTGGATTAATGGGCTTCTTTGCTATTCTATATGTATCTTCATTGTGGAATTAGCATTAGGTAAGAAAGGGGTCAAGCCTTGAATATAGAATTTGGGGTCCCTCTTCTACCAAAAAAGGATAAAGCAATCAAAAGTTAGATGGAACTCAATCCAAACATAAATTAAATGGAACCCAATCATATTCCCTAGATGAACAATATTTAAGGGAGCAGATAGATATACTTCTAGTCTGGTACCCTCTTTACCTCTGTGGAAAACAGACTAGTGACCTCTGGATTCAACCTCCTGCTTTCCCTCCTGGCAGGAATGAAAGTCTTTTGGAGAAGGTTGGGGGAATAACACCTTAAAAATAGCCTAACCCAAACGGCAAAAGAGGTCCAAAAAGCCAATGAGAAGAAGAATGCCCTAAAAAGCCAAATTGGCCAGATAGAAAAGGAAGTCCAAAAGCTCATTGAAGAAAATACTTCCTTAAAAATTAGAATGCAGGAAATGGAAGCTAGTGATTTTATGAGAAATCAAGACATTGTAAAACAAAACCAAAAGAATGAAAAAATATAAAACAATGTGAAATATCTCACTGGAAAAACAACTGACCTGCAAAATAGATCCAAGAGAGATAACTTAAAAATTATTGGACTATCTGAATGCCATGATAAGAAAAAAGAGCCTAGACATCATCTTTCAAGAAACTATCAAGGAAAATTGCCCTGATATTCTAGAACCAGAGGGCAAAATAGAAATTGAAAGAACCCACCAATACATCCTTGAAGAGATCCCCAAAGGAAAACCCTAGGAATATTGTAGCCAAATCCCAGACTTCCCAGGTCAAGGAGAAAATGTCGCAAGGAGCCAGGAAGAAACAAATCAAGTATTGTGGAAACACAATCAGCATAACCCAAGATTTAGTAGCTTCTACATTAAGGGACCAGAGGGCTTGGAATATAATATTCCAGAGGGCAAAGGAGATAGGATTACAACTAAGAATCACCTACCCAGTAAAACTGAGTACAATCCTTCAGGGGAAAAGATGAACATTCAGTGAAATAGAGGACTTTCAACTATTCTTGATGAAAAGATCAGAGCTGAATAGAAAATCTGACTTTCAAATATAAGACTCAAGAGAAGCATGAAGAGGTAAACAGGAAGGAGAAATCATAAGGGACTTATTGAGGTTGAACTGTTTACATTCCTGCATGGAAAGATGATATTTGTAACTCATGAGACCTTTGTCAGTATTAGGGTAGTTGGAGGGGAAAAAAAAATTATATGTATGGAGAAGGTGGGGCGTGGGGGAAAGAGACTAGCTTTGTCTTCCATTCTGCTTCCATTTAAGCCACACAAGGACAAGCCCTTTACCATATGTGGAAACTCATCATACATATGGGATCCCACTCCCTCTATGCTTCTACCACACAAGGTTATTTATCCCAGGTTCAGAAGATAACATACATCAGCAGCTAAAAAGACAAGGAATTTAGGCAAATACTTGTATTAAATTGAAAATCAGACTAATACCACAATATCCCCACTCCACTCCCATCTTTCCTTATATTTTTGTCTTTTTCTAACTTAATCCTATCAAACTGTCATCATAATTTCTTCTTCTGTATTCTCTTTTAATTGTACTTCCTAGAAAGCTACTCCCCCATCCCCAATCAGTTTTTAGGAAATTCTTTCAAGTCTTCTTTTCATATTCCTTCCTTCCTTCTTGTTATCACAGATACTTGGCTCTATATGGAAGGTACTATTTCACTAAATGACTCCTTCTCATTATTTCCAGACTACTTCCAAAATGTGCCATCTTGCACAAACTCCCTTTCCCTTCCACCCTTCCAGTTTCCATTGTAATACAAGCACCCTGAGGGCAGGAACTGTCTTGCTTGCTTGATTTGTACTGAAAACACACTCAGCACAGTGCCATACACATAGAGTTTAGTAAATTATTTTTTATTCATTCTTCACAACAGGATGCTCTTCAATTATGTCCCCCTAAGCACCACACCCAGGAGATATAGATGGCCACTCACTTGTTCATCACTATCACTTCTATATACTCCTCCTATTATCAATTCTTCTTTCTCCTTTCAATAAGTAATTGCTTCCATCTCTTTCTAATCTAAACTTTGCCTTTATACATAGGAACATTAATGTGAATAATTAAGGTCTCAAATATATTGGCATTCCAAACTCCCATGAACTTCACTCTATCTCAGTCTCTCATAGGAATATCATACGCTACACTCCTGTGCCTACCTCCATCATTGTGAGCTCAGACATTCACTTCTGGTATCAATAGTGAATCAATACCTATATCATCCATTAGCATCACAATCACAATCACAATCACAATCACAATCACAACCTTACTTTGACTCACTTCTAAATATTTTTTTTCCTCATCCTTATCACAACTTCTTCATTAATCTCTCCATATTCAACCTACTTGGATCTTACCACTAATTGTGTCTTGCTAATTATCATCTCTGCTCACCTGAATCATCTACCTTCTCTCCTCAGAATTGCAGAAGCCACATTTTTGTGTTGATTATGTCCCCTACATATTCTGGTTATCTGTACCCCACCTCCCTGAGCATTTTGCTCTGAAACCCCCTCCTCACTAGGTGTGGCCTATGGACCACTAGTTTATAAGAGAATGCTAAAAGGGTGCTTGCACTGATACTGCTAGTTTGTGAATGTTTTTTTTTTCCCTCAGCAAATGAATAGAATTGAGAGGTGGGGCAGATCCTGTCTCTTATACTCATTGATACAAAGTAGAGCAGAAGTGTCAAAAACATGTAGGCCAATGCAGCCTACAAACACTATTGAGTGCAAGCGCTCAGGGAATTAGATTAAAATGTAATTTGGAAATATTTAACAAAATATATAAAAATGCAATAGAACATAGATTACATTAATATATGGTTTTCTTTGTCAATATGTGAGTTGCAGAGATCCTTATATATGATCCTCCTCCCATTTCTATTTGAATTTGGAAATGATGAAGTTTGAGGGGATCCCCAGAAATATCATGATGTCACAGTGTCATCAGGAAAGAATTCATGGACTTGAATTGTCTTCTAGTCAAGTGGCTTATTGTGACACTTAAAAAGCAGGCTAAATTCCTTACGGAACTTGCAACCTAATAGGGGTGATGTTAAAACTTATATAGAAAAAGTTCAGTGAATAGTGTGCTGACTATGCAATTTAGATGGTCCAGGGCTATCCTCTATCCTCTATCCCAGGGTGGGACTAAGGAGTGGTCAGTTTTTAAAAGAACATGCAATTTTTGTACTTAATACAAAGTCATTTTGAACAGAGTTCACTACAAGAAGCTCGTGGGGGAGGGAGTGGGTTAATAAGGGTTGTGTTTTTGGGTCTGCAACATCAGTAAGTCAGCTGATGGTCATAGCCATTCTGAATGTTACCAAATCATTGTCCCATTAGTCAAGATAGCCTCAGGAATGTATAAGGTAACAGATGAAATTGGTATGTGACAGCTCTGTCGGTATAAGATAGTCCTATTTATACATGGGAAATTCCACAGGGTCAGTGTGTTCTTGTAGCAGGGAGGGAGAGTTTGCTTCACTGGGGCCCACTCATGAACTATTGCCAGAGATATGTCTTTGGGCTAGGGTCCAATCACCCCATCAGCACCATTGTAGAAGACAACAGGTGACCTGCACTGGCTATGCTGGCTAGCTTTAGAACAATGAGAAAAGAAAGCTATAGGAAATGCTCTGGAGGGGAAATTCAGACGAGAATTCCAGTGTTTAAAAAAAAAAACACACACTCATCAGAGGAGATTAGAATGCTAAAATAGGAAATCAAAAGATAATTAGAATAACAGCCAAGTTTAGCCTTGAAGTATAAAATTAAGCAGGGCAAAAACTAATATATTTTTGTCAAGATAACTCTGTGATCATAGCAAATGATCTTTTTCAACAACACAAAATGTTTCAATAACACATGGACATCACCAGATGGTCAATACGGAAACTGATTATATACTTTGCAGCCAAAGGTGGAGAAGCTCTATACAGTCAGATAAAATAAGACCTGGAGCTGACTATGGCTCGTCATGAGCTTCTTACTGCAAAATTCAGACTTAAACTGAAAAAAGTGGGGAAAACCATCAGACCATATAGGTAACACCTAAATAACATCCTTTATGAAAATAAGTGGAAGTGTTGAATGGACTTAAGGGATTAGATCTGGTAACTAGAGTGACTGAAGAATTATGGACAGGGGATTGTAATATTGTACAGGAGGCAGCAACAAAAAGGATTCCAAAGAAAAAGAAGAGCAAGAAATGTCTATCTGATAAGGCTTTACAAATAGCTGAGGAAAGAAGGAAAGGGGAAAGGAGAAAGGGAAAGATATATCCAATTCAATGCAGAATTCCAGAGAATAACAAGGGGAGATAACAAGGGTTTCTTAAATGAACAATGCAAAGAAATAGAGGATAGCAATAGAATGGAAAAGACAAGAGAGCTCTTCAAGAAAATTAGGATATCAAAAACAAGCATGATAAAAGACAAAAATGGTAGGGATTTAACAGAAGTAGAAAAGATTCAGAATAAGTGGCAAGAATACACAAAAGAACTATGCAAGAAAAATCTGAACATCACCCATAACCATGATAGTGTGGATACTGCTCTAGAGGCCAGACATCTTGGAGAATGATGTTAAGTGGGTATTAGGAAACATTGCTAGCAAAAAGGCTAGTGGAACTGTTGGAATTCCAATTGAACTATTTAAAATCCTAAAAGATGATGCTATTAAAGTGCCACAGTCAATATATTGCCATAGCCAGCAAATTTGGAAAACTCAACGGTGGCCACTGGATTGGTCAGTTTATGTCCCAATTCTAAAGGAGGAAATTGCCAAAAATGTTCAAATTACTGAAAAATTGTGCTCATTTCACACATCAACAAAGTTATGCTCAAAATTCTGCAAGCTAGATGTCAGTAATATGTGAACCAAGAATTACAGAAAGACAGGCTGGTCTTTGAAGAGGAAGAGGAACTAAAGACCAAATTGCCAACATTAACTGGATTATGAAGAAAGAATGGGAGTTCCAGGAAAACAAAATCTACTTCTGTTTCATTGAGTACACTAAAACCTTTGTGAGGATCATCAAAAAAAAAGTGGCACGTCCTCAAAAAGATGTGAGTACCAGATTACCTTACTTATCTCCTGAGAAAACTGTGTGCAAGTCAAGAAACAATAGTCTGAACTGAATGTGGAACAACTGAGTAGTTTAAGACTGTAAAAGAATTACAAGACTGCATGCTGTCACATTGTTTATTTAACTTACATGCAGAGCACATTATATGAAATGCAAGGCTGGATAAATAAAAAGCTGGAATTAAAGTTGCCAGAAGAAATGTCAACAGTCTTATATATGCAGATGATTCCACTGTGATGGCAGAAAGTGAAGAAGAATTAAGAAGCCTCTTGATGAGCGTGAAAGAGGAGAAAAGCTGGCTTGAAGCTTAACATTAAAAAAAAAAATTAAGATATTCGCAACTGGTCCCATTACTTCCTGGCAAATAGAGGTAGAAAAAATGGAAGCAATGTCAGATTTTATATTCTTGGGCTCAAAAATCACTGCAGATGGCAACTGTAGTCATAAAATTAAAAGATACTTGCTCCTTAGAAGGAAAGCTGTGGCACATCTGGATGGCATACTAAAAAGCAAAGACATACCCTTGCTGACAAAAGTCCATATAGTCAAAGCTATTTTTCCCCTAGCAACAATGTATGGCTGGACTATAAGGAAATCTGAGTGCCACAGAATCTATGCTTCAAATTGTGGTGCTAGAGAAGACTTCAGAGAGTCCCTTGGACAGCAAGGAGATCAAATCAGTCAATACTTAAAGAAATTAATTCAGGCCACTCAATAGAATTTCAAATGCTGAAGCTGAAGCTTAAATACCTTAGTCACAAAATGAGAAGATAAGACTCATTGGAAAAGCCCTTGATGTTGGGAAAGATTGAAGGCAAAAGAAAAAAAGAATAGCAGACGATGAGATGGATGAATAGAGTGACGTGGAAATAATATGCATGAACTTGGACAGACTTCAGTTTATGGGGTTATAAAGATTTGGACATGACCAAAAGACTGAACAACAACTACAACAAGAAGTAACTGCAAGCAGTCCCACTTTGTGGGCTAGGAGTGCTGGAAAGACTATAGGAAGCATCTAACCTGTGTAAGTAAGCTGCTTAAGTTTTCTTAGAATGTTGCATGCAGCCAAGAGGAAAACTTTAATTTAAGCACCTAAACTTCTGAACACTGTTTCTTGAATTCCCTGTTTTGAAGGTGAACCTATAGACTACTTTGGAGTTACATAAGTATTAAGGGAGCTAGAGTTGGCTAGTCAATATGGCAGTATTTTCTCCTTTTCTCCACTCTGGTTATATTCTACTTTTGTGTCTGGCTCCATTATTAAAGAAATACTTGAGGACTCCAAACGGCACATGGAATAGGTTGGTGCTGGACTTGGAGTTAGAAAGATCTGACCTCAGATAATTACTATCTGTGTGACCCTAGGTAAGTCAGCTAACCTCTGTCTTCCCCAGGCTCCTCATCTGTAAAATGGGAATAATAATAGAATTCACTTCCCAGTGTTTTTATGAGGATAAAAACAGATATCAGTGATGTGTTTTACAAACTTTAAAGCTTTTTGTAAATGCCAGCTAATAAACATTTGTTATTATGCCACGTTTGCATGTGATTTAACTATATTGAAATGTATCAATGAAAGGAAGAATCTGGAATTTTTCCCACTGAGTTGCAGTGGGAAATTGAATATATTGTCTAATTGATATTAGAGAATAAAGTGTCTAATTGAATCAATTCATAAATATTACACTCTTAAATCATCAAAATGAGCTTTTTCACCAACCACTATGAAAGGCGTGGGGAATAGAGATAGCCAACTCTCTGAAAGCCACATAGAGTTTAAGCGTTACCCAAGAACAGCATTAGGGAGAACACATAATCAATCGGATTAGTCTTTCACTGAAAGTACTTGGTCCCCATTTTTAACACGATCAGGCAAGTGGCCCAGTATTGATTCCTTCTGGTTAAATATTTTACCTCAATTGGGCTTTCATTGGTTTGCCGCAATACTTTTATTCCCTTATTTATACTCTTTCTGAGCTACTCTCCTTTCCATCACTCATACTGGCAGGTTAGGTCCCCAGAGGGTGGCTGACTATTTCTCCTCGCAGGGTTCTATCACTCAGTAATCCTGAAGGAGTTGGGGATTTCTAGTTCTCTTGCTCATGGATCCCCACCTGGTATGTCCTTGATTCATTATCAATTAGCCTGCCAGAGTTAATTAGCTTTTAGAAAGCAATATTTCTGAGGTGGTATAAGAATAGTTGGCACAAAACCAATTCTCCAAAAAGTCTGAGATACACTTTCTCACAGGTACCTACTGTCACAAGTCCAGGGAAAAGTGGTCTCAATTTAGAGAACTCATGTGGCCAAAGGGTAATCTCACAGGTACCAGCATTTGCAAGCCATTTTTTTCTCCTTTGTGGAATCCTTATGAAGTTCCTCTGTAGTTCTCTGCTTGAATCTGTGTCAGTACCTTTGTGGAGACCATAGGTGCATGTGTTTCTTCTCCAAAGAAGTCATGCTCCCTTGAAACTGTTATTCCTTAATGTGTCTAGTTTATCATCTCTCAGCTTCCTGTAATATGCATTCTTTGTTACTGGTCAAATCTCTTTGATAACATAAACAGGAGGGAGTGGTAGAGTGTGAAATTCCCTCTCAGGTTACCACCTCTTCCTCTGATGTCTTGATATAAGACTGCCTTCTCAAAGTGCTCCAGAAGCTTGAATCCTTGAATCCATTGGAATTCTCTTGCTGGATGGCCCTTCTGTGATATACTTAGGCCTAGAGGTATACCTGGGACAACTTGATGGTACAGTGGATAAAGAACGTGGCCTGGATCTGAGTTTAAATCTGGCCTCAGACACTTAATATGTGTGACCTTGGGTAAGTCACCAAACTCTTATTTGTCTCAGTTTCTCAACTACAAAATGGGGGCACACTGGAGAAGGAAATGGGAAGTGTCATGTAGAGTCAGACGCAACAGAATAAAAACAACAAGTATGTCCAAGTCTTTCAACTCATACCAATACAGTTCCTATGCATCCTCATCTGAATTTATCCAATGCTTCCAAAGTGTTATATTCCACTCAAATTTGTTTAATCCTTTGATTAATTGATTCAATGAAGACATGTAGGTCTTAATCACACTTAGTTTATGCTTTTCCTTGATTGAATGATTGTTTCAATTGAGAAGTCCAGGCTTTCTGCAACAATTGAGGTGAGGTACCCCTGTTGCACTTTTTTGACTCTCCATCTCATTTTTCCTCTGTGGTTATTCAAAAACTTATTTCTCTTTTCAGTCCTCAATGACTCTTCAATCCCAAAGCCCTACTTAGCAGATGTTCTGGACTCCTACTTTTCTGTGAAATGATAGGCTAGAAGCTAAGAAATCCTTCTTTGTCTACACTTACTACTTTGAAATGCTTAATTTCTAATCATCTTATTCTCCTTTGATCCTATTATAACTTTAAGGAGACCATCCTCCTTACCAAAGTAGCACATTTTTTTTTTCCTATTTTATTCCCTTTCAACTTTTTTAAGAGATTGTCTTATTTCTCTTATGTCTTCATGCTCTCCCCATATACTGGTTGTTTCAGATACTTAAATGCTGAGTAAAGTTTAGCCATTCCACTCTAAACAAAACAACAACAAAAACCCTCACTTGACCCTTTCTAATCTCAAGCCATCTCAGTGTCCTCATCACCCACTCATATATCACTTCCTTGTAATCAGTTCCACCGCCACCATATTAAGCTGACATTTATATATTGTTCTAAAAGTTTGCAAATTGTTTTACATCAGTTATGGCATTTGAGCCTCACTATTTTAACTCTTTAAAGTAAGCACTAAAAAATTTTTATCCTTATTCTACAAATGGGGCAAATGAGTCTCAGCGAGATTGTTGGTTGTCACACAGCCACTAAATATCAGAGGCAAAATTTGAACACTGTTGTTTTTGTCTCAAAGATCCAACACTTTACCTATTATGCTATACTGCTCTTTCCTTCTATTTAAACTGATAGCTCCAAAATGTCCAATGGTCTCTTAATGGTTCAATCCAATAAATCTTATAGGGTCTGTCTTCTCCTTGTCCTTCAGATTTTGATATTGTTGGCCACCCTTTCCTACGTACTCTGTCCTCCACTAGCCAACAGAGACATTGGATAGTCTCCTTCCTGCATAATTATTCCTCCTTAGTTTTGTTTTTCACATCATCCTTGTCCTATCTTTTCAGTGCAGGTGCTTCCTAGATCTTTACCTTGTGCTTTCTCCTCTTTTTTCTCTATTCATGGTATCCATGAGATATATAAACATACATACATATATATATATACATATATATTTTTTTTTTTCACTCTCTTATTACCTTATGTATCTATTTCCAAACCTCTTTTCACTCCTGAACTATGCATCATCAACTACTTGTATAATTTCTCCTAGATGTCTCCTCTTAGGCATCTCAAATTCAACATGCCCCAAATGCCTACTGCATTTTGGGAGGTGTAGAGAAAGGAAGGAGAGTCAGGATCTTTGTTATAGGGAACTGCAAGTACAGAAATGACACACAAATTCAGATTGCCAAGTCATTTGCATTTTGTAGTCCTAGAGATTGCCTTGCACATAGTAGGCACTTAATTTTTGTTGAATTGATGAGGAGGGATATTACTGAGTGAGGTACCATTGTTCCATTAAATAATCTTCAAATGAAAATCTTTGCTGTTATCACTTTTTTTGTCATTTTATTAGCCAGTTTTGAATATAACCCAATTTTCTTGATCAGGGATAATTTCCAAGTGATTTTAACTGAGCTTTATGAAATGTCTTTAGTTTTCCTGAATTATATTAATTATTAAAGGAGACAGAGTTCTTTAACCATGCTTCATTGACCTAGAGAATACAGAACAAAAGGTCATTAGTGCAGTTTTCCTGATTCCAGACAGTACAAAGCTATTCCAAAAAGCTGTGTTTTTTCAGTTAGTATTTCTTAGAACTGATATTTCATAACTTCCTTAATGATCACTTTACCTCCTCTACACTCATCTAGGAGTGAGTGCATAAAAATGACTTCCTCATTTTGTATTTCTTTACTTTGCCTTGAACTTGCATTAGACTTAGTGAACTAAAGTCAAAATCATTCTCCTTTTAAAGAAATTTATCACTACTGTTGACTGCTTTTAATCTCTTTCCTAAATGAACTTTCAGAAATAAAGTGGTTTCTTAATTTATTCAACAATTGTTTTTTTAAACCTTTGCATATAGATAATATGAAGCAGCAAATTTCCCCATGTTCATATTTTCTAAGCACACTGTAACCCCCTTATATGCTTTTCATCAATAGTTATTTTTACAGTATCTTCATTACCTCCCAATTATCCAAGCTTCTTTTCCTTATTTTTCTTGTTAAAGACAGGTTTAAAAAAATAGTCCAGGAGCTTAGCCATTTTAGAATCATTATTGATTTTCCTCCTCCTCATTTATTAATATTCTTTTTTCCCCTGGCACATGTGTAATGGCCCTGCTTATTTCCTTCAGTTCCTTTGGGTAGAATTAACTCATTCTGCTTCATCATTGCTATTACTTTTTTCTCTTCAGGCCTTACCCAGATGTACAATACATTTTTTTTAAAGTTATCGCCTACAATGATCGTTTCATTATAAAGTTTTACAACTTCCGACCTTACCACCCTGTATATGCAAATGGGAGAGTATTTTTTTTGTATTACCCTTCTCTTCTTACCCCCATATTCCCAGTTCTGCTACTAACAGGTCCTTTCGTGCCCTTTTCAGAGTTATATGGCAATATATTTGTCTAGGAATTTATTCAGAGCAAATGTAGGAGAAGGGAATGTTTTGCTTTGGTGTCTTCACTCAATAACATCTTGTTCGTGGACCTACTTTCCTCTTAGTTTGAATTATTATTGAATAAATTAATTATAGGTGAATTACTGCAGAGGACATCTGTATTTATCAAAGTACTTATTTGGCTTCCACAGTTCTGATGAAAAGCTTGCTGTATGTCAGAGGTACAATTCTGCTCTCTTATCTGAACAGGAGACATGGTATTAATGAAGTCACACTCCTCTCTCTTCCCAATCCCCTGATGCATATAGGTGTCACTGTCACTATCCTAAAGGTCACTCAAATATACATCCTCTAGTAGATGTTCCAATGTCTCACCTTTGTTGTTGTTTATCCTTGTCTTATCTTTGACATTACTTAGTGTTGCCCTACACATGACTAGTCCAAACTTCAGCAGGTACTCCTGATGGTAAGTGTCTTATTCCGTTTACATATTGGTTAATCAATTCTAACTTTGGCTATCTTGAGTCCACTTTTATAGATTCTACATTCCTGTAGCCCTCTACAAGTTACCTTTCCCCTTCTGGGATCCAATAAATCCTATGTTAGTCCTCATATTGAAGGACCCTCATTCTTCCTCTCTACTCTGACTCCCTTTGTATCCTTAAGACAGCCTTATAATTACACATTCAAAAACAAACCTAACAAAATTATCCCAAATACTGTATATGCTAGAACATGAACTAGACCTCAACAAGATCCAGCTCATGCCATTCTCACACATAGCTCCTCAACTGGTAACAGTCACTACCATTTAATGCCTTGACTGATACAATACTTCTCTACCTTTTATCAAATACAGTATAATTTTTAATAAATACAATGAATGAGCCCTATTCTGTGGTAAGAGTCAACTGTGCTACCATCTGGTCAATAGTATTCATTCATCCACAAAATCCTAATAATCGTTCTCAACATGTCAATTCAACTCCTAACAATTTTAAAATTAACAAAATCTACTGAATTTTCAACAGGTCACAACCCCAGGAAATGATGGTAAGTTAGGTTATAAGAAAAATATCCATTAAAGGTTATTCTTAGCAATACTTCAATTTTAAATACAGGTATAATCAAAAGTCTCATCAGACCCTATCCAGGCCATAATCACCTCTGTTTAACATTACAGCTAGAATAACACAACATATGCAGATGTGTTACTTCTTTCTTTTGTCTATGGTGCTTCTTTCCCCAAAATGTATATTTCTGGCTACATCCAGAGATAATCTTGAAGTAGGCAAATTTAAACTATCATCTTTCCAGCAGCAATAGCTAGTAAGAGAATAGAGCTCTGTAAGCTAAGTGTCTGATCAGGGCTAGGGAGACAGGAGGGAAAATATGTAAGTAAAGGGAGAGATTGAAGAGGATCTACATTTTGACTTGTCTATCATCAAGAAGGAAATATATACTTACTAATGTGGCAGGGTGGAAACAATAGGGAGAAGACTCCCCCCCCCCCCAATTTCCACTCTGTCTACATAAATCTAGGGACAGAATATTGAGGACATGCCTCTTCAGGCCAGTATTTTCCCATACTTCCTTCTACTCTACTCTCCTTCTTTTAGAAGGAGAGAACTTAGCTCATTATGTGAGCTATCTGGCTGCAATCCCCTTTTCACATCTCCTCAAAAACAAATAATCTTGTTTACATTAGAAAATAGGATGGAGAGTTTGGGGGAATCAAATGCTTAGGTTCATCTGACCTCATTTATTCAGATCTCAATGAAATCATGTAACATATTTAATGAAGAAAATTTAACTGGATAGCTAACCCTTTACCCCATGTTGAGTCAAGCCAAGATCAGCACTGTATGTAAGTTGCTTTCTACCCTAATAGTATTTTAGCAATTCTTCCCGTTAATTAACTTCTTGTGCAACATGAAAGGTCTCAAAGACTTCTGAGATAAATTAATAGGGAAAGTCTAAATTCAGTTTTTGGCTTATGCAATTAGAAATAAAGCAGAATAGACACTAAAATGTTTACATACATACACAGACACACACACATGCACACATGTGCACACAATTTGGTGGAAAAAATGCTCAAGCATTTTTTAAAATAAAATAAAAATGAATACCTGCATAATGGAAACACCCTTATAGAGAAGGCCTTTAGCATGTAGTTACTCAAATCTACTCCTCATCTAGGAGGTTTACTGAGATTTTGTTTGTTGTGGGATTTTTTTCCTCCTTTTCTTTTTTCTCTTTTCTCTGAATATCTCTGAAGAGATCAAAGCAGGAAGTTGCTTAGGCTTGTCAGTTGATTGAGAAGTGAAGAGACTGATGGGGCTAAAGGCTGGAGATCTCTATCCAGAGGCCAATTGGATTGAAAGGCGGTGCAGTGGGACCTCTCCCTCACCAACTTGTGCTGCTGACCTTCTTCTCAACCTTGACCTAGAGGCCAGCTGCTCTCTCAGGAAAAGTGAGATAAAGTGCATAATGAAGCTTATACCAATCATTGGAAGGGCTTCCAGCTTATGTGACCACTGTCTCCATTTCACTGAAGACCTCATTTTGAGCCTCCTTCATAGCCCCCATTTTGAAAGGCCTGCACTGCATCTGTGTGAATCAGTATTTCTGATGACTAGCAATGCTGAGCTGGTGGGGTTTGGTTTTGTTTTTTGATTAGAGAATGTTTCTCCCTAGGGACTTGGAGAACCTTGCCTCAGAAAAGGTCAAACAGCTTTCTCTGTGTCAACCAAGTAAAATAAACAAACAGAAAAATGCTGATGATGTCTATTGCTTCCTTTCCAGGGCTTCCTCTGGTCTATTTGTGATTTTTTTTTCTAGGTGACATCACTTCTTGGCCTTTGGGTGAAGATCAAGAATATGTGGGTGACATTTTAAAGTGTATTTGTAAGGGATGAAATGTCATAATTCCTTAGCAAGGATGATAACTGGCATCCCTATGTCAATACCTTAACAATTCCAAATATTTCATCATTAGCATGAACTGCTCTTGCAAGTTTGGGTCACTTATCAGCAATTAAAAGTCTTGGGAACAGAGTCTCTGGAAACATCAGATACTTAATTTTAAAAATGATAGAAATCCTTGCAAATTTAAAAATAGTGAGAGCTGAAAGCAGTTGTCTCAGTTTCAGAGAACTTAATTCATGATTGTTATACTTAACAGGAATAGGGGATGGACTTAGCATTTTGTTGGTATGGGAAATTCCTGGGTGAGAAAACTCTCATCTCCCAATGCAGAGAGGCATCTTCTCTGCAACATATGTCTTAGAGAATTGGCTAGAGCAGTGGGGTCAAACTTAAATAGAAAGGTGTTGGCGGAGGGAATAGGGGAAGCACTAAATTATACATAGAGATCCTTGCTGATGGCATAAGGACTTAGAAAACCACATTAACATTATATATGTTCTATTGTATTTTTATTTATTTTGCTAAATATTTCCCCAACTATATTTTAATCTATTTGGGCTATACTCAGGAGTGTGGGCCATGTGGTTGATGTCTCTGGGCTGGAGCAATAAGAGGATAAGTGATTTTATCAAGGTCAGGGTAACCAGCATGTATAAGATGTGGGGTTTGAACCCAGATCTTCCTGGCTCTGAGGCTGTCTGGGGGGTTCCTCTGCAACATACTACTTACTTATAATAAATGTATATTGAACTCCTCTATATAAGACATTGCATTCAGTGCTAAAATATGGAGAGTTACATGGTAGATGGTATTGCTCAACTCTGTAAAAACTCAGAGTCTAGTGGTGGAGGCAGAACATAGACATGTAATCCTGCTTTGCGGAGGATCCATTCCAGGCTTGATATTTCACTGATATAGGGAAATCAATGTGGATGCTCCATCCACCAAGGTAAATCAGCAACTCTGCCATAACAGAGTCTCAGACAGTTGCCTAGGATATAGAAAGGTAAAGTAAGTTGCCTGTGGTCACATTGTTATTTGACTGATTTTTCAATATGCCAGACTACCTGTATCATAAAATACTTAGTGATAATATGTATATATGTATCTATCTATCTATCTATCTATCTATCTATCTATCCATCTATCTATGTTGCTAAATTATTGTTAAAAATAATAATGTTGTAAGTGTTTTATTCATCCCTTGTGTGACTCTAGTAGCTGTTCTAAACCCTTTCCTCTGTTCTCAAGGCCTCATCTCTAACTCTATTTTACTTAAAAATCTCAGGCTGCCCAAATTAATCATCTCTACTCCCCAGTTCACAATGTTTCTATATTCTCTTCTATATCTCTAGTGGTTTTTCTTATTCCTTCTCTCCAGGATCAGAGTATGAGAACTCCTTTCTCCTTTCCTAGGCTAGTCCTTACACCCACCTTAATCCTATTCCATCTCATCTTCTCAATGACGCTGCTCTATCTAAATCAGACAAGTTATACAGCATTTTGAAATATGGGATTTTCCTCCCCATATTGTGTTATTTTGCCCTCACAGCAATCCTACGTGGTCAGTGTTTAAGTGTCATTATTCCATGATCTTGATGAGGAAACTGAGGGTTAGTAATTAAGTGGTTTGCATATGGTCAGACAACTAGTAATTTTTTGGAAGCAAGGCTCAGGAATGTGTAAGCAGAGGCTCAGCAATTTGTGTACTATGTCATACCCCTGGTATCACCATTCACCTCTTATCTTCAATCTATTCCTCTTCTGATGTAGTGGAAAGAACATTGGATTTGCAATCAGAGGACCTAGGTCCTATCCAAGCTCTTCACTTCTGTTTATATGACCTTGAGCAGATTGACTTCCCCTCTATGGATCCTGATTTCCTCATCTATAAAACAAGCAACTTGAACTATATGACCTTGATGGTCTCTTCTATTACTAAACCTATGTTTCTGTGATGTTATGATCTCACTGGCTCTTTTTCCTGTGCCTACAAATATGACCATGAACCCTTTAGAATTTAAAAAAAAAAATGTCACTTTCACAAGCAAACACAGAAGTATGTAAAGTTAGAAGAAAATACAGGTTGGACTGATTTTGTTGGAGAATAATCAGGGAAACCATACAAAATCAAAGAATGTCAGAGGTGAAAGGAGCCTCCCAAATCTCATCCAGTCCCATAAAATTTTCATCTAGTTTCTTGAAAACCTCAATCAAAGGAGAAACCAACGGGGTTTTGTTGTTGTAGTAGCTGTTGTTCTTTTTGTTTTAGTTTTCACTTTGACACAGTTCTGCTTGCTGGGAAACTGTTCCTTATGAAGTAGGTATACACTAATGGGAGTATAGTTCATTCTTTCTTTTCCCTTCTTTCCATTAACTCCTCATGCTGATCACCTACAGGATAAAGATGGAAGAAACAGCCACAGAGATGGAGAGTTGTGTAGAGAGAGAAAGCAACAGTAAGTCTGAGTGAAGCAAGGGAAAGGAGCTACTGCCAACCATCAGATCCTCCCAGATCACCCAGAGACTCAAGGCTTGAGCCTGTGGCCTCCAGAAAAAGATGAAGCAAGAGGCAGAGGAGAAACTGACCTGTTCTTGGTACCCACAATAGTACCAGGCAAGGACTTCACTAATTGGCTCAGTGAGGTTGTTTTCTATTAGTTGAACTACCAGGGAGGGAAATAGAGTTTAGCAGGAAGGATGTCTTATTCTTTACAAAGGTTTCTGTGTTTGTTACTATCTTATATACACATATAATGTTTAATGTATATGTTAACATTATGATTGTAGTGCAGCTTAATTTTTTTTTAAGGACATGAGCCAAATAAAGATGTTCCTAAGGCTTTCCAAGACCAGAGAAAAACTGGAAAATGGCATTATTATTATAGAAATGTGAACACAATTGATCTCAGTCAGTTATGGTAAAGGTCTCTTACTTCAAGACACAATGGAAGCACCAACTTGGGCAAGCAATCTTTTCAGATCTCCTCAACCATCACCCCTCCCTCTGAAACTATCTTGAATTTTACTACTTTGTATGTATTTTATTTGTTATTTATATTTATTCTGTATATTCTTAGACATGCAAAAACATATCCCTGCTGTCTCCCTCATTAGATTGTAAGCTTCTTGAGAGCAGGGATTGTTTCATTCCCAACACCTAGCATAGCTTCTGACAAGTACTAGATGCTTAATAAAATAATCTTTGATTTATTGATTGAAAGATGGGCTAAACTTACACTGAGATTAAATCTCTCTCTGCACCTTTTAGCAATTAGTCCTAGTTCTACCCTTCAGGCCAAGAAGAACAAGTCTAAAATGCTGTCCATATAATAGCCCTATAAAATACTTGAAGAGAGCTCTTCTATTCCCTTTATATCTCCTCTTCTCCGCATTAAGCATTTCTAGATCCAGTCTTCATATGGCATAGTCTCCAGTGCCCTTATCATTAAGATCCTCTCATTTCAGCTTATTGATTTTCTTCTTAATTTGTGACACCCAGACCTAGACCTAATTATCCCCATGTGGTTTATTCAATGCAGAATCCTGCAGGACACCCCCCTTCCTTGTTTTGGATACTATGTCTCACTTAATGCACCTTAAGTTCACGTGAACTTTAGCGGCTACCATGTGCAACACACTCAAATCATTTTTAATCTTGGGTGGGGTGAGATAAAGCTCTACAGGACACTTCTGGGAAAAGGTGTGAGCTGATTATATCATCACTTTCATTGTAGCATGTAGTCAAAACATACTGTAGAGAAGAGCAGAGGGTTAAGTACTAAACCTTACAATGAGTGCACATTTATAGGATAGGGAAAGGAAATAGAGTGATTCAACAACACTAAAAATAGTAGTCAAAATTATAGGAGAAAAACATAGCAAAGTAGCAAAGAAATCAAGAAAAAAAAGGCTTTATTAAGGAGTAGCTGTCAACAGCCATAAATTTTGCACATCGATCAAGAAAAATTAGGATTGTTATTACATTGCTTCCCTTTTAATGGGTGGGGAAGGGGAAAGAGGGAGAGAGATCATTTAGAACTCAATATTTAAAAAAAAAAGAATGTTAAAAACTAAGATTGATAAAAATCATTTGATTGAGTGATTAAGAAATTAGCCTTTAAAGGAATAATTTCTGTAGAGTGGTGGCTGTAGAAGTTAGACAGCATGGGTGCAATATATAATACTGAGTTCTTAGAAAACACTAAATATATGCATTTATATATGTGTATATAAAATCATTATTTCTTTTCAAATGTATTTTCAGTGAAAAGAAGAAATAAAAAATATAGAATTTCAAGAAAAAATTTTAAAGGTTAGTGTGAGAACTATGTTTGCTGGCATAGATACAGAAAAATAGAGGAGGGTAGAACTTGAAAGGGAAAAGTAAGAGGAAGAAGGAGAAGGAGGAGGAGGAAAAGAAGGGCGAGAAAGAAAGAGAGAAAAATTAAAGAATTAAGAGCAGTAGCTAGAATGGGTAGCCTTGATGCATCGTTTGCTCTTTATTGTTAACAACATAATGAACAAAGAGTTTTGGGTGCAGAGAAGAAGGGAAAAGGTAAATTCATGCTGAATAAATAGAGAATGAAGAGATATGAGTGATTCTTTACTCTTCAAGCTTCCTTACCTCCTACTTACCTCCTATATAAAGAAAGCGTTGACATGGGGTTGAATAGATAGGGAGTCAAGTGAAATTAAAAGGGGCTTAAGGAAAATGAACAAAGCTTCTAAGGGTAAAAAGGAACAAAAAAGTAAAATATATGAATGTGAGGCCCAGAGACACACTTCTCTGAATTCAAGGTTTTAGTGGCAAGGCAGTTCTCAATGCAAAATATGGTCCAGTCACTAGGCGCTTAAAATAGAATGAATAGGAAGCTCATTAGAGTTGAGGAGGACCAGGGTGTCAGATGAGTCATCCAAATGGATGTTGAGAATTCCACTTCTGGGAGCCAAGATAGTGGAGTAAGAAGTAAGTCGCTCTCACCATTCCTTATTAACCTCTGAAGCCCAGAAAATATTGCCCCAGGAAAAACCCTGGAACAGCTGATCCAGCAGAAAGACAGAGTGCAGCAGTCTAATAGCCCAGGTAGCTTGAGGTATTAATGGGAAAGGCCCATCTTGTCCTGGGGGAAGGGGAGCAGTTCAGAACCAGAGACATCCCAACAAGCTAGCAGAAAGCCCACCTCAGCATACCAGGGGGAGATTCTGAACCCCAGGTGGTGAAGCAGACAAACAACAACACCAGGACCCCCCAAGAAAGGGCAGGGAAACCAGTAGAAACCAGTTCAAAAAACCAATATGTGCCTCCAGGTTCTATGGCAACCGAGTCTCCCAGTGCCTAATCAAAACTCAGGAAAGTACTCCAAGGGGGAAAGCCCCAGATGGAGAAATAGCCAACTGCAGGAGCCAAAGAAAGTGAAAGGAAGGAAAGGTCCAGGTGAGCAGGCAGCCTCCTGGGGCCAGACTACCCAATCCTACCCCTAGAGTTCCAGTGTTGATGATTCCAGCCCAATACCAGGTAAGCCGTCAGAACCCTACAGCCTCCAACTGCCAGCATAGGCGACCCCAGCACACAAGGCCAGTGACCAGGCCCAGGGCTCCCAACACAAGAAGCTTGGGTCAGTGGCCCCTGCTCCCCAGCAGGAGAGCTCAATCTCTTTAAAGGCCAGGAAATAAGCCAACACCATGAGCTAAAACACCATGAGTACTATAGATTCTTATTATGGAACAGTGAAGATCAAGGCAGAAATTCTAAAGAGGGCAACATTGTCAAAAAACCCACATCTGGAACCTCAAAAGGGAATATGAACTGGTCTGAAGACCAAAAAGCCTTCTTCATAAAAAAAGAAAAAAGAAGAAAAAAGCATTCTTAGAGAGTTGCCTTGGGTCCAAAGATTAAGTGATTTACTCAGGGTCACATAGCTGGTATGTGATAGATATGGGACTTGAAGCAGGGTCTTTCTGACTCTGAGACCAGCACTCCATTCATTAGGCCATGTTGCTTCTCTTCTTAGGCAATAGAAAGAAACATAACTTCTTACAGCTATCTGAGGTTATAGCTATCTGAGGATTTTGCAACCTGTTTGGTGAATCTGCACTAAAGTATTAAAATCAACAACAATAAAAATAACATATAATGAGTTAATATATAGTGTTGTACAATTTATATGTGCTGAGGAACTGAGAAGAGTCTGATATAAGACAGCTGCATTAGTCAAAAATTCTTCAATGGAGTAGGTGGGATCTATGCCATTTTTTGAAAAGTAAGTAGGCTTGGGACCAATGAATGAAAAAGGAAGCCATTCTAGGAAAAGGGAATAATACAAACAAAGGTAAAGCAATAGGAAGAAACATGGCATGTTCACAGGACTATGAAGAAAGAACCCTTAAACTGAAGGGTTCATGTTGGAAAGCCATGGGATTAGTATAGTAAGGCCAGATTAAAGTCCTGAGAGCCATGCAGAAGAGTTAAGTTTTTATAAGGTAGGATATAAATACAATCAGCAAGCATTTATTAAGTTCTTACTACATATACTAGGTTTTGTGCTAGATAAATTGCCTTTGAAAGTTTCTTTAGCCATTAAAAAAAAAAGTCTCGCCTCTCAAGGAGCTCACAGTTTAATGGAAAAGACATGTAGTAGGTTTAATACTGCATTAAGATTTTTGGGAGGGCAGCTAAGTGGCACAGCGGATAGAGCTGTGGCTTTGGAGTCAAGAGGACCTGAGTTCAAATCCAGCCTTCGCATTTGACACTTATTAGCTGTGTGACCCTATGCAAGTCACTTAATCCGATAGCCTCACTATAAAGCCAAAAAAAAAAAGGGGGAAACTCTATGTATGAATATATATATATATATACATATATATATATATATATATATGTATGTATGTATATATATATGTATATATATATGTATGTATGTATGTATGTATGTATGTATATATACACACACATATGAATGCATATATATGTATATATAACATAACACCATATATATATATATATATATAATCATATATCAGAATCAGCAAGGCCAAGTAGAAGGCTATTGAAGTAATATAGTAATGAGATGATAAGGATATAGGTTAGGGTAGAAAGTAAAAAATTACATTCCTGGTTTTTGTTGCTCTTGTTTTCTTTTGTTTTGTTTTGCCATTAATCAGCCACATTAAGCTTTCTCTAAAAGAAAGCACTTCTAAGTACAAATGTTTTTAGAATTGTATTGTATTACAGACTGTAGTATACTGTTATGTTGCAGTGAGAGACAATGTAGTAGTGGATAGAGACCTAACCTTGGAGCCAAAAAGACCCAATTTCAAATTCATGTTGCCTTTTAACACAAACTTTGACTTTGAGGGAAAGAGACATCAGTTACCCTTTCAGTACTCTGAGGTAGAGGTATCAAACATTCTGAAATAGTGTTGTAGCCCACAACACTCTTGAGTGTGACCTGAAACCAGAAATGTAATTGGGAAATGCATTACAAAATAAATAGAAATACAGTACAACATAGAAAATATTAATAAGTGGTTTTCTAAGTCAAAATGAAGCCCACATGGATCCTTATTTGGAGTTTAGAGGGGCTTGTTTCTTTCTGAGTTTGACACACCTACTCTAGGCAACTCTGCACAATTATAAGTTTCAGGTAAGGGGCTGAAATGAGTTGATAGTGTGAGCTTCCACATTGGGGAAATCTTTATACCAGTGAAATCAAGGCCCAATTCCTAGTTTCATAACACTTGAAGGAGTGTTGTTAGAGGAAAGCAAAACTCACGAAAATTTGACAACAAAAATGGTATTGTAAAAGCATAGCATCTCATATTTGGAGCTGGAAAAGATCTTAGAAGCAAGCTGGTTCAAAGACCTCATTTTACAGATAAAGTAACAAGTCCCAAAAAAATTGTGTATCTTCCCTAAGGCCACAGACACAGAAAGAAACAGAGGCTTGTTCTATTTAACCTCAGAGAGCAGAAATAAAATCAGTGGTTGGAAGGTTCAGGGAAGCAGATTTAAACTAAGGATCAGGAAGAAATTCCTAACAATTAAAATTGTTTAAAAAAAATGCAACACCCTGTATCACATGGGGTTCCTACAAAGGCTGGATGACCACTTAATCAGGGATACTGTGAAGGGAATTAATGTGTCTGATAATGACGTTGGACCTGATGACCTTTGAGGCCTGTTCCAAGTTCCAAGATTCTGGATTTACTTCCCTAGACCACTTGGAGTTAATCCATGTTTATATAGAATGTGCCACTTCAGGTCTCTTTCTTCCTTGTTTTTGAGTTTCAAAGAAAGAAGGCAACTGATGGGTACATTGAGGCCCAATGGGCTATTTGTCACATGTTGTCAGGAAAGAGGTGTCCATGGCTGACTTCTGTACTGTTTGCCATTAGATAAAGAGACATACAAATGTCTAACTATTTGAACCTTGCAGTGTTTTATCCCCAAGAGAAAACGATTGATCTTTTTCATCAGAACATACGTCAAAATCTAGTAGCAAAATACCCAAGATCCCCAGGTTTCAATTCTCTTGGGCTCCCTGTGTGAAAAGAGCAATTGATTTTTACTTTTTAGGGTGGATTTGCTCTTAAATTAGTCTCTTTTTTTGCTGCATTTCATTCTATAAAGTTGCAGTAATGGGGAAAAAGCAGAACCAGCAATGCTAACTAGATGGAACAAATGGAATTTTTTTTCCCCTCTGTAGTACTTGGAGAGGAATTCAAAACATGCGAAACTTTTTTTTTATTTTTTTCTAGTTCTGGGAGTTAAAATGGAGGCCAGTATCTAAAGCTTCATTACCGTTGTTAAAGAGTCCCATACTTCTGACAATATGTAGTTTACTTTCATCCTCCCAAAAGACTGAATGAAAATCTTCCTGTCTCTCACAAGGAAAAATCATTAACCCATAGGAATCCCCTCAGGGAGAGGTGTATAACCATCAGCTGCAGCCCTGGGCTTGAGTGAGGCCAAGCACAGCACATACATGCACACAGAGTGCATTCCCAATAGCAGCTGGCCAGTCTCCAAGAAAAGCAACTCTGGCTCAGCACAGGGCACAGGAGAACTATTATTCATATGTGTTTACAGAAACAGCTGTAAAGGAAGACACGAGTTTACAACGGGTGTCAAATACACGTGTTGGCTGTCATGCCTGGCTTACTACTGTGTTGTCACTGTCAGAAAAGTAAAGTTAAAGTGAGGGCTCCATTACTATGTACTCAGTTCAATGACCAGAAAGACTTTTTTTTTTATTGTTTTGCTTTGTTTTTCTAAATACACGTTGGTCAACATAAAAGTGAGCATGGAGGACCCAAAGCCCGAGAGAATTGACATCTGTTTTACAACTACAGAGCCCAAATTTTCATTTTACTCAAGAGGTTTAGAGTTTTAATTAAAACCACAGGATCTGTGGAAAACAATAAGCCTGGCTCTTGGTGACATTTGAATGCCTAGTCTTACCTCCCCCCCACCCACTCGCTAATGATGTGGGTAAATAGACCTTTCTTTCAATTCTTCATATGCAGCTTGCATGCCTGCCTCTTCTGTCGTTGTCATGTTTGTTTCAAGTTTCTCTGTGTCAGGTTGATGGGGGTGGTGTGTTTAACATTTTCAAAGAATTTGCCCCATAGCTTTTAACTGTCTGTAATTTTGACAAGAGAAAGTGACAACACTTCGTAGGACAGATGACTTGAATCTCAACACTGAAGCAGATATTGTTACAGTGGAGTCAGAGGTTTTAAGTACAAAATCTGGATCTGCCACTTATACTGGTGTGACTTTTGGAGTCATTTATGCTCTGTAGACCTCAGTTTTCTCTTCTGTAAAATGAGATACTCAGATGAGATAGTATCTTAGGTCAATACCATTTCTAATTTTATGATAATAGATAGGATCCCAAGGTGCAAAAGTACCTAGAGGTCTCTAATGGGAGAATCCTAAAGGGAGCCACTCTAAGTGGTGACCCCAGTAAATGACCGCAACCCAAATTCTTATATCAATTGAGGAGAGACCAACAGAATTCAGTCTGGGACACTTATCAATAATAGTGTCATACTCTATGGTTCGTTTCCAATTCCCAGTATTCTTTAGGGAATATCTGCCTTTGGCTTATATCTTATCTTGATATTCTAAATATCTCTTTTAGCTTCAAGTCTATAAGGTATGGAGCATAGGTTTAGTGAAACACTAGAAAGAACCATTGCCTTAGGTATGTTAAAAACAAACAAACAAAACAAAACAAAACAAACAAAAAAACAACCTTCCTATGTCAAAGTGTACATCCTTGAAGACATATACAGTACCTTTGGGGGATCTCACTTTCCTTTAGGACCTACATATCTGATGTGACTTTCCTTAGTAATGAAAAGTGAGGTCAGTCAGTCAACAAATATTTATTAAGTATTTACTACATGCCAGGCACTATGCTAAGCACCTGGAATACAGAAAGAGGCTAAGGGCATTCCTGCCCTCAAGGAGGTCACAATGTAATGAGGAAAACAATAAGCAAACAAGTGGGAACAAACAAGTTATTTACAGGATAAATAACATATAAATAACTGAGAGAAGCTACTTGGGAAAGGCTTCCTGGATTTGCTCTTCCACATTATAGCTCGGGTTGTTCCTCTAGCCTACCTCCATCTTACAGCTATTTGGTGTAGTCCAAGAACATCTGCATTGCTGTTTTTTTTCTCTGCCCAACATTCATCACTGTTAAGGTTTGGAAGAGATGATACTTTACTCATAGTAAAGTTCCATGTCTGTAGTTGCAATTAGCTTTCCATTGCTATGCTTCTCATTGCTACTGCTGTCACCCCTGCCTCCTTAGGTAAATGTCAGGGAAGATATTTTAGAATGAAGACACCTAGAACAATGTGCCTCAGGACTATTCCATACATTTATAGTTCTTTTGATAGATAGATAGATCCTTCTGAAATTGCATGGCATAGTAGATAGGGCCCTAAACTTGGAGTTAAGAAAACCTGAGTTGAATCCTGCCTCAGACATTTACTAGCTATTTCATCCTAGCTGCATTGTATTGCTTCCACCTTTGGTATATGCATTTGAAGTTTTAATGATGCTTTCTGTTTTGCGTTCTATCATATTTCCTGTTCTAGTATCCCCAACTGAAACTTCCTTCATTTCAGAGAACAACAAGTAAGCAAAGACAAAAATGACAAAGCCTCCCCAAAAAAGTAAAAAAAAAGTAACCGTACGTGACAGCATATCCATCATTGTCCACCCATAACCCTTTACATTTTACCAAGAGAAGGCAAGCATATATAATCATTTCTTTCTTTTTTTAACCAGAATTGTTTGTTTGTTGTAATTATTTTCTTACAGTGAAATAGTCTTCTATATATTTACGAGCCACAATTTGTTCATCCATTCTTCAGTTGATGAGCACCAGTTTGCTTTCTTATTTAAAAATTCTTTTAGCATAAAAAGTACTGCAACAAATTGATTGATTTCTTTCTGTCACTGACCAAATGCCAAGTAGTAAGACGGTTGAGTCAAAGATATAAACAATTCACTTTCTCTTGTAGCGTAGATACGCATGGTTTTCCAGAATAGTTGAATTTGTACATAGTTCAATAAATGGTAGTAAGGATGTTTATAATTTATATAGCAATTTAAATTTTGCAAATTGCTATACCCATGTTACCTGATTTGATATTCATATCTTGTGAGGTAGGGGCTATTATTATCCTCATCTTACAGATGAAGAAACTGAGGTAGACTAAAGTTAAGTGATTTGTCCAGGATCACACAAATGTCTGCAACAAAATTTGAACTTAAGGTTCTTGAGTCTCAGTCCTCCTGGGACTCTTACATATTATGGCATCACCTACTATGTACTTAAAGTATGCATATATTCCCATATTGCACCCCAAACTGACTTTCATTTAATATTATCTTTGCCAGTTTGAGTGCTGTAAGACAAAGTCTTTGGGTTATTTTAATTTGTATTTCTCTAAAAAGTGATTTGGAGCATTTTTCACATTATTGATAATTAATATTTCTTCTTTTTAAAACTCTTCATATTATTTGACCACTTCTTTACTGGAGAATGGCTCTTATTATCTAATATTTACATTACTTTCCAATGTATCTTAGATTCCAACCCTTTATCAGAGATATTTGATGCAATGTTTGTTGACTCAACAGCATGTATTCTTTTTTTTTCTTTTTCTTTTCTTTTCTTTTTTTTTTTTTGGTGAGGCAATTGGGATTAAATGACTTGCCCAGAGTCACACAGCTAGTGAGTATTAGGTGTCTGAGGCTGGATTTGAACTCAGGTCCTCCTGACTCCAGGGCCCATGCTCTATCCCCTACACTAAGTAGCTGCCCTTTACAGCATGTATTTTTATTCCAATTTCATTCTTTAAAAAAAAACTTTGTCAATAATTTTCATGTGTTCTCATTTTGGTTCCTTCTTCCAACTCCTCCCACCCCTCTCAAGAGATTTGATTTTATTCATGTCATCTGAATTTCATTCTTGAGAGTTTCTCATCAATCATAGGCTGATAACCCCTATAGAAATATTTTTTCATTGGATCTCACATATTCTTCTCTCTGAAACCTTTGAAATCTTCTTTATATAGGATAAACCATACTATACCTTCTTTTCTTCTAATTTTCTGATACAAATATTCTCAAAGGCTCTTATCATTTCTCCTTTAAGAAAACTTCTAAACTTCTAAACTCCTTATCTACTTAATTTTTTAATTAATTGAAATTGTGACAAACTATATTGCCTTTTTTTGGATAGACAATGCAATAAAGACCTAAAATAGGCCTTCCAATTGATGAAACCCTCCCCCCCCCAAAAAAAAGTATGACAATGTTGAAGAAATATGACTTTCCCATTCCCCTTTTCAATGTTCTAAAACTTTTTTTCTCAAGTATTTATACCATCATGCCTTTGTGTTTTATTAACATCATCATGACTTGGTCCATGAATTGAACATAAAGAGCATAGAGGACTTGGATGCCTTAGGAAAATTATGAAATTCTTTTAGCTAATCTACACTTCTCATTATTAGCATGCTATGTCATGGAGATTCTTTGCATTCCATTTATATAATATATATGTACATACATACATATATGTGTATATACGTACACATATGTGTATATATGTATGTGTATATATGTACATATGTGTATATGTATGTGTGCATATACATATACGTATATATGTATGTACTCAAGGATAGCTTAAAGAAGGCATCTAAGCAATTGGATAGGTCATTTGTAGTTGGTTAATCAAGCAGGGACAGGATGGGACTTGTATCACACTTAGGTACATAACATAAGGGAATGCCTACATTAATGACATCACAGGGTTCTTGCAGTACTTGAATAAGAGATCCATTCATATAGTGCTTTACATTTTAAAATTACATAAAGCCTCTTTTGGTAGATATTTTAAGTCTGATTAAAGACTCTAGGTAGTGCAAGGAAGAGAGTACCAGACCTGGACACAGAAAGACTTGAGTTCAAATCCCATCTCAGACATTTAATAGCTGTGTGACCTTGGGCAAATCACTTAACCTTTGTCTGACTCAGTTTCTTCATTTGTAAAATGAATAATAGTACCCATGGTCTAGGATTATTATGAGGAACAAATGATATACCATGCAAAATGCTTTGCAAAACTTAAAGTGCTATATAACTACTATCATTATCATTATTATTTTTTGTTATCCTCATTTTTACAAATTAGGAAAATTCAGAGATGTTAAGATACTTTCTCATGGTAACACAACCAGTAAGTGCCAAAACTGAGATTCAAATCATGATATTCTGACTCCAAGTAAGGGGCTTTTTCACTATACCATACTTTTAATACAATCCACCCTAAAAAAATTTGAAACCTTTAAGAGAGTTTATAGAGACTGACTTTTTATACTGTGGCCATGTCTCTGCTCATTCCCTTTTTAAGATATGTTTCCTATTTAAACATACCCTCTGAGTAAACTTGCTGGCTTCTAGAAACTGATACATGAAACATACATTTCAAAAATATAACAGTTGTAGCTTTTTATTTTTCATAATTAAATGGATATGGATATACCACAGACAAAATTAATTATCCTCAAATATCATATATATTATATATACGTATATATGCACATATATATGTGGTACAGCACATATATGTACACATATATTCTAATGGAATGTAATATTTACCTCTAAGGAAAAGTTATTAGACCTGTCTCAGAAATAAGCTTTTGAGAAATCAAAATCAAGCTCTGGCAGAAGTCTAGCCACTCAACAATATTTTTTTTGGCCATGGTAAAATCCACCGAGGTGTAGAGAGGATCTTAATCTCTGTTAATGATAAGAGTTCCCATGCCAGAGAGTTCATATTTCTTTTTAACTGTAAGAAGTTAGATCAAATTCTGACTAAAGAGCAGGAGGGGTTATTATGATGGTGATCTTTACAAGGACTAATTCCTACACAACAATAGCTTCACAAGTATTCCTAATATCCAAAACTTATCCTACTTATTTTCCTAACCAAAGTAATGAGTTATATTGACTCCTATGAAAGAATATTTCTTGTTCACCAATCAGTTTTCTTTCAACATTGTCTTATATTTTGGGGGTTGAAACTTGCTTGTTATCAAATGGAATTATCTAAGAAATATGAATGTGGTTTTTAGAGAATCCAGACACTGTGGCATATAGTAGGTACTTAATAAATGCTTATTAATTCATAGTATCACAGAATTAGAGAGTGGGAAGTTACCTCAGAGGGCATCAAGTGCAACCCATTCACAAAAGTAATCCCCACCATAACACTGACTGTTTAAATAATTCTAGCTTAGCACCAGAAAACTGGTTTGTAATCTATAAATGTACCAATGTCTACAAATACGAATGATTTTAATGATGTCAAAGTTCCCTTCCCTCTCTAAATTATATGGCCCTATTCTTTTGTTACTTAAAAAACACAGGGACATATTTGGTGACAGTCAGAATGGGTGGTGGTGAAATCAAAGGATAGGACGGGAACTCTTGTGCCAGATAACAGCTAAGCAAACACCTCACAGTCACATGAGTCAGGAGTTGGGTGTTCTTATTCTAGACTTTTCATAAATTACCCATATGAAGGGAGTTCAATTAACAGTTTCATATAGTCTTATAAGCAGCAATTTTAGAAATAATGCCAGGAAGTAATGAAACTTAAGCCATTATGAAATTGTCACGGCTGGATGCCAAAAATCAACATGTAGAAGTAGGTAAAGCTAAATCAATAGCAGTTATTGGAGATTAAAATAAAACCAATAATTCTCCAGCAAGCCTAAATGGTAATGATGCCTATAAACAATATTTAGATGACAGGATAATTTGGCATTTCCTTTCAGTAGTCTGGCTACCCTAACAACTTCTGTGTTCCTTTTTCTAAAAGAATTTTTCATGGTAACTCAAGCTTAATTTCATCATTTGGGATTTTATTTTCTTTGATAATAGCACAGCTTGTCCCTTGAGAAGTCATGTGGTGTTTGGAAAGCAAGTGATTGGTGACCAAGAAAACTTGTTTGTTCTATTGCAGCAGAATGAGATACTGGCTTGTTGGCTTTTTCAAAGCAGAAGAGAGCTGGGTTTATGGGTTCAGGGATATCTGCAATGTTGCTCTTGGGTGGAAATCATAGAAAGCAAAAATTAGTCTCCCAATGTGGGAACACTATCCTGGCTTCTTTTTTCCACCACCATCTCAAATACTCTGTAACTCTTCTTTAGTTGGTCTTAACACAGAGAGGGCAAGGTGCCAAGAAGCTGCCGTTTTCTACAGATTTAGTGTGTACTCTATTCATTCTTACCTCTTCTGTCTCTCCTCACATTGACTCCTCTTAAATAGTGGAAGCAGTACACAATTTTTTTCCAGCAAAGGCAGCTATTGGTGCAGTGAATACAGGGCTGAATCTGGATTCAGGAAGGTATGAGTTCAGCTCCAGTCTCAGACACTCAGTAGCTGTGTAACCCTAGGCGATCTCTGTTTATCCCAATTTCCTCAACTGTAAAATGAGGATATTAGCACTTACTTTACAAGATCATTGTGAGGATCAAATTAGATAATATTTATAAAAGTGCTTAATAAATGGTTATTTCATTTCCTCTTTTTTGCCTCTCCATGAAGACTATGTTATGTAAGGAAATATATTTCCCTCATTTCTTGTATTTAAATTTAATCTTTATTTAAATGGACATTCTTAGATCAGAAGACGTAGAACTTTAGGGCTGGAAGAAACCTTAGAGCCTATAGGAATATATATTTAAAAGTGGAAGGAATCTTGGATTCTACTTGGTTTACCTCCTTCATTTATAAGAGAAGAAACTAAGATAGAGAGGTGTTAACAGATTTGTTCAAGACACATAGTAAGTGGCAATAAATGGAACCACTGGGAAAAAATGAGGCTGCTTGGATAATTTATGGTTTTATAATTTGATTGATGTGGGTACCCTCAACCTTTACAATGCATATCATAACCCGTAAATTCCCTCTTTTCATTGTATTCAAATCTCATTCATGCCCACCTATAAACCTTACATAGGGAATTCACTCAAAATATGTGAGTATGTGTTTTTTTGGGAGGTATATTCCTCAAAAATCATTTGCTATTTTGTGGATTCCATTGGATTGGGCAAGTTCTCCCCGGTTATGCTTTTTTCTTACTACATGACTAGATCATCTTCCTTTATACTCATTCATCTCTGTAATGACATACTTTCTTCTACTTCTCCCGCATAATTCTTCATTGTTTATTTATGTCTTGCAGTTTCACTCTCATCATTCATGTTTCCAAAGCCTGTTAGATGGTCCTCAAAATTACTTCACAGAGGTTGTGATTCTTCATGACACACAATTATACCCAATTAATGGAAAAAATATTTTTGAAAAGAAAGGCATTTCCCTGGTGAAGAGGTTTGGGTTCAGTAAAATAATGGTACCATTTCCCTAAAGAAATTTTTTTTCAGGCAATATGTGATGCATTTTAAAATGATCAGACCAAATTATTGTTTACTTTTCATGTAGTAACCATTTGAAATATTTGTAACATGTGAAATGAATGAATTCAAAAACATTTATTAAATCCTTACTATTCAAAACACTATTCAGAAGACTAGGGAAATAACACAAGAATGAAGAGAGTTTGTCCTCAAGGAACTTCCATTCTATAGGGAAGCATTCAGCAGAGAAGAGTATTTGAGTTGGAAAAGGTACAGGGAAGGTAACTAGAGCCACATAGGAGAAGATTGACTCAAAATTACAATTAAGCAATGTCATAATTGATTTGATTATGGTTGCAGAAGTGAAAAATCATAGAAGATGTGGGCACCATGTAGGTTGCCACAGAGAGGATAAGTGAAGGAAAGCGTGGCTGGATCTGCTCTTAGGTAGAATAGACCACTAAGACAATCGCTAATGAACCTCCAGAGCAGGAGTGTGCTCCTGAGTAGGAATGCTTACTTTTCAGGAGTCATCTAAGCAAATATTGGACAGCTAGTTAATGCGATGGATAGAGTGCCCAGCCTGAGGTCAGGAAGACTCATCTTCCTGAGTTCAAATCTGGCCTGAGAAACTTAGTAGCTGTGTGACCCCAGGCAAATCACTTAAACCTGTTTGCCTCACTTCCTCATCTGTAAAATGAACTAAAGAAGGTAATGGCAAACCACTCTGGTATCTTTGCCAAGAAAATACAAAATGGGGTCAGAAAGAGTCAGACATGACTGAAATGACTGAAGAACAATACCAACAAGTCAATGTCTTCCAACCACTGATATATAAATCACAATCAGTTAGTAAATTTTTATTAGTCCACAAATTTTGTTACCAAACATCCTTATTTCTTAAAATGTATAAACTTAAAACTTGATTCCCCTTTCTCCTAGAATACTGGTTCTGTGAGCTCTGGTGTCCTCTGTCTTGGTTCACAAAGCCTTCTTCTGAACCACCATGAGTTTATCAAGGGTACAGCAGTCCATAGTAGAGAGCTTAAGTATTTTAGAAATCAGAAGTATAAGTTGGGTTAAGAAAGCTTACCAAATTACTAATATGGTTACTTTTTTTGTGTGGAGCCAGCTTTTGGTTGTGGGTTTCAATAAGTAAGTTCACTAAGTTAATTGTCTTTGAAATCATTGATTAACTGACAAAGCCCAGACCTGCTCCACTGGTTTTACTATATTTCACCCAAGTGTCCAAATTCAGCTACCTAGACAGAACAGGTGAAAGAGGGGCAAGAGAGAGGGGACCTTTGACCACAATTTAAGGACAGGTAAAAAGCATCTCATTACAATCTCAAAGTCACAAAATTGTAAGGCTCAGAGCTGGAATACCTCCTCATAAGTTTCCTGGTCTATTCTCCTTGTTTTTCAGCATTTGAATTATTTATGTTCCCATTTTATGTGAGGTAATCGAAGTCTAGAATAGTCAAATTATACCATTTCACATTGCTAAATCTTAACTAAATATAATATTAGAGCAGTATGAGATACATAGTGAATACTGTAGAGAAAAGAATCAGGAATTGAAAGTGATAATGTGATTGCCTTTACAGGAAATGGGAATAAATGGGGCATGGGATAAGGTCTCACAAAAACTCAGTGGAAAATTATAATAAGCTCTTACAATCATCTTATTTTTAAATTGCTTACATATGATGCTGTAAAACCATGGTGGTTCTTCCTTTGTCTATTTTTTCTTTGTAGGTAGGTAGTGAAGGCAGGAGAGAAGAAGATTAAATGAATTTTTTAATAATTTCTCCACCAAGTTATTGGGGAGATAATGAAAAATTGGCACATAGTAGGCACTTAATATTTTTAAAATGTATTCCTGTCCAATTCAATCCAATAAACATTTTAAAATTATCTGTCATGTAGAAAGGTTGATAAGAGGTATTGAGCATAAAAAGAAAAAAAATTAGTCACTGCTCTCAAAGAGACTGCATTTTATTTGAGAGTGTTCTGGTATGGCCCTGACTCAGTGCTATCCTTTAGTAGTTTAATTCTGATATTACAACAAAATAAGACATTCACATGACAGCTAACAATTAACAAGAGATTTATTTAGCCATAGTAAGAGCAGGATATTAAACAAGTATATGCATCAAAGACACCAAGGGTTTTATCTTTACAAAGCTTCCTTCCTTCCAAGTTGCCCATAGTCAACCAGCCAGCTATGATCAGAGTATTTGGAGCTCCATTAACTCTGAGGGTGATTTTAATACCTTTTAAGGAAAAACTAGGCCAATGTGTATTGGCTTCAGGAGAAGAGGAGGTTAGGGTTTTGCTCCTTCCACAGGGATTGACTCTGTGTGAGTGTGTGTGTATGTAACCATATTTATTTGATGAGAGAGAACATTAAAGATTAGAGAGATCAGGAAATGTTTCATGAAGGTTTCAGCACCTGAACTTCGTAACAAAGCTTTTGAAAGATACATATGAAGAAGAAGGAAACAATTGGACATGCTTGTACTAATGCATCAAGGTAGAAAGCAGGATGTCTAGTTTAGCCAACACCTACTATTCCTTCTTGTCTGTAGCATAGGGTCTATCATGGCAAGGGACATAGAACAAGATTGAAATGGAAGAATTCGGACTGTGGAGAAGTCATATCTACACTATAGTACTTGTTGGTGCTATTGTAGAGGAAATTTATGTTCAGCTAAGGGTTGGACTAGATTGCCTTTGAGGACCTTTCCTATTCAGACATTCTCAAACCTGTCTCTTGCTCCCTCACCACCACCAATCCTGCCAGTGAAGGCAAAAACCTGGCACAATACTGGATTGAAGTAAGAAATGAGGATGTGAAATAGGAATGAGATCAATTACTGAAGAAGAAAATAGAATTTGGAGATGAGGGAAATAAAAAAAAATAATGCAATAAGGAGAATAGGACTCCTAAGGGGAGTCCTTATATATAATAGCCTGAAATATCCTAGGTTCCATAACCTTTGTACCTAGCAACTTCATACATTCAGGATTCTTCTCTGTTCAGCTCCCACATTCTCTCACCATTTCCTTGGTGGCAAACTGCTTTAACTCTTCTTTACTTACAACTTTTCCATATAAAAGTTAAGTTATCCTCAGAGGTAACTGAGAAATATACCATAAAAAATAAAGCTGTTTTCTTATTGGAGGACAGAATCTTACCCGAACAGCTTAACAAAGGTCAGGTTAGTAGAATAAATTGAAACTACTTTCTCCCTTTTCCCTGGAAAATGGGAGAAAAGTGGCAGCTAGGTGGCACAGTGGATAGAGCACTGGCCCTTGATTCAGGAGGACTTTGAGTTCAACTCAAGCCTCAGACACATAAAAACACCAGCTATGTGACCCTGGGCAAGTCATTTAACCCCATTGCCTAACAAAAAAAAAGAGAGGAGAAAATAAGAGTTTGTCCCACAAGTACCTGAACTAATGCTCACTTCTAGGGCCTTCTGATCTGATGTCTAGTGTAAAATATGAACTATAAAAAAGACTTCAGCTTAATTTTACTCTTTCCTTTCTTTTCCTGTCCCTCCCAATCCTATGCACTATAACACTTTTTGGTCTATAATCTGAAAGCAATGTGCATTCTCTGTGACTATTCTCATTTCACAGAAGATCTGAAAGAAGATTAAAATTCTACCCTCTCTTGATCCAAGTATATGTTTGCTTAAAGAGCTCATAAGCAGAGTGAAAAGAGCATAAAATTTGAATCACATGTGAGCTCATATCCCTTACTAGTTTTCTGAATTTCCCCATCTTTAAAATAGCCATAATAACAAGCAGAATGCTTTCAGAAAAAAGCCTAGTAAGACTTACATGAACTGATGCAAGGTGAAATGAGCAGAACTAGGAGAATATTTTGTACCATACAATAAGTATTGTATGATGATCCACTGTGAATAACTTAGCTACTCTCAGCAATACAGTGATCCAAGACAATTCCGAAGAGCTTGATGAAAGGTTCTGTCCATCATCAGAGAAAAAAACTGGTGGAGTCTGAATGCAGATGCAAGATATTTTTTCTTTACTTCCTTTATTTTTATTTTTTTTGTCTGTGTCTTCTTTCACAGCATGGCTTACATGGAAATGTGTTTTTGTATGACTACACATCTATAATCTATGTCAAATTGTTTTCTTTCTCAATGAGGAGGGTGGGAGAAGAAGGAGAGAAGAGAATTTGGAACTCAAAATTTGAAAAAAAGAATGTTAAAATTATTCTTATATGGAATTTGGGAAAAATAAAATGTTCAATAAAAAGAAATTTAAAAAATAGTCATAATGAGACTTACACAAACTACTTCATGAGAAGAAGAGTGGTGTCTTACTTTGGGATACTGCCTTGGAGTCAGGAAGACCTTGGTTCAAATTCTTTCTCTAACAAATACTAACCAAATGGACATGTCACTTGACCTCTCAATGTCTTGGGTAACTTTTAAAGACTCTAAATGAGAGATGAGTTGCTGGTTTACATTAATGGAAATATTGGGGCATAGCAAGAGTGCCCTAGTATAATGAAATCACTTATCTAGAAACAAAATCATGGGATTATTGCAGGCATGAAATGAATCAAGAATGCTACAAAATGCAAAACACTATATTTAACAAGTATCATATGGTTTAATGTATGTGGTTGTTGGACTTCTTCTCATGAAGTCAGAGCTTTAAAACCTGTTACTGATACTTTTTAGCTCTCTAACCATGGATAAAATATTTAATCTTTCTGAAGATCAGTTGCCTCATCTGTGAGAATGGCTAGGATCCTACCTCATAGGGCTGTTGTTAAGTTCATAAAGAAATGTATGTAAAATGCTTTTCAAATTTAAGGCATTATATAAATGTCAATTATTATCAATGACAAATATGTGTTTAACAAGTTTGAAATGTCAACATGGCTGCTTCCAAAAGAGGCTAGATGGGGCACTTGTATATAGTAGATTGGCAAAGATGACCACATGAAAGTAATAAATGTTGGAAAGGATGTAGGAAAACAGGCACATTGATATAGGGGACCTGTGAATGAATACTACAATTTTGGAAAACAATTTGGAATTACATACAAAAAGTTACTAAACCACATGTTGACCCAGGTAGACCCTTGCTAAGTCTATACCTAAAAGTGATCAAAGAAATTACCTATTTGTAAAATATATCTATGTATATTTATAGAAGCTCTTTTTGTAGTGATGAATAACTGGAAACCAAAGGGATTCCCATCAATTGAGGAATAAGTTATGGTATGTAAATGTGATGGAATACTATTGTGGTTTAAGAAGTAAGCAAACAGATGATATTAAATAGATAAGGAAGGACATATAAACTCATATGTAGTAAAGTGAATGGAGGCAGAGGAGCAATTTATACTTTATCAATATAGTTAAAAGTTTTGAAGACTTTCTAAACTGACAATGAATAAAATAAGCAGGACAGAACAATTTATATAATAACAATGCTGCAAAGACAAGCAATTTTGAAAGCTGTGAAACTATAATTAATAAAATGACCATTCATAATTCTAAGGAAACATGCAATCCACCTTCTGACAGAGGGGTGACAGAATTGGGGGTACAAAATTAGACATATATATTAGGAGTTCACACTTCTTTCCCTCTCCTTTAGAATTTGATTCCTGATGAGGGCTATAATGAAGTAATTGTTAGTGACATTCTCCTCAGACAAGGTCACTAAATCTACACCCCAGATCTGGTGTCCTTTGAAGCTTTATTAAATAGGGTTAAGTGTCCTTTTCCCAAGGTATTATACCCTAGATTTTCAGAGGCTGGCAGGTCATCCCAATTATTTTTCAGTTGATTAATAGCAGAAAATGGGTGAGCTATTGACAAATTACCTAGAATTCAGGAAAACACGAGTCCAGATTAAGCTTTCCACCCAATTCTAGGTGAGGCTATATTCTCATCATATTCCATGAATGCACGCCTTGGAGATTTGTTCTTGGAAAAGAATAAAATCATGAGAGTAGAATCTGTGCTTTCTATCCTTGCATACTTAGTACTTCTTTCAGTGTCTTACGTGTAGTAGGTGCCTAATAACTGCTAATTTAATTCAATCATATATTTCTCAACTCTGTTAAGTGGAAGAACTAGGAAGGCCAATGCTCAGAATTCTTACTCTTCCTAACTTGTATTATAAAATTTACAGTCAACCTTCATATTGAAAGCAGGACCTTCAATGATGTGTTTGAATAGTCAGATCGTGAAATGATACAGAGGACTTGGGGGTACAGGACCTGAGATTCCAAGAACTGCTCTACATGAAACTCATTCTTGAAATTTCATATAATTTGAGTATAGCTCTGAATATCTGGTTAAAGTGATATGCCTTAAGTCGTACATATATAGTATCACAGCATAGGGCAGTAATTGATTGGTGATCTCTAAGCTCCCTTGTAGCTATAAATCGTATGATTTTATGATCCTATAACTAAGACCACATAGTTATGAATAGAGGCTTTTAGATCTCTTGCCCAATTGTCACCATTAAAAATGTCACCATTAAAAATGTTACTATTGTGTATATACTATTAGGATGATCATTCAGTAACCCCCTCATTGGGGTATGCTGCTAAATGGTTAACAGATGACTCTCCTGGGGGGAAAATGCACCCAGGACAGTTTAATCTGCATTTTTAAAATTTTCCTCTGCCATTTTTTCATTCTAGACCATCAACAAAACAACAAATCAAGCCCCGGTTTTGCTATTTCTCAGGTGTAAAAGCACCCTGAGAATTTAACAGTCTTAAGATCTCATGATCTGGTTTGAAGTGGCTACCACACCCGCCTTCTACACTCACCTGCCACAACACCTTTCTTTTAGTGTGAAGCAGTCTTAGACAACTATCCCAGTTCTGGTTTGAAACTTTTGTTAAGGCTGTTCAAAAAAGAATGGGAGTAAGTCTGTATAAAAGGCCCTTCCTGCCAAAGTGAGTTTCATTTTTATACTTTGCATGTTCTTTTTGGCACAGAGGTGGGGGAAAGCCACCCTTCCCATTACAGTTGTCACCAATCTAATTTGCCAAGCCAAAGGATAGTCAGTGTGATCTAATTCTCTATATGCTACAGGATTGAGGTGAAGAACAAATCATCTTAGAAGATCCAATAATTTTGTTTCAATTGATCAGCTTCTTAGGCAGTATCCTTTGCTTGAGACTTTTCAGATAAGTAAAGTAAATTAGGTTGAAAACGAAATGCTTTTTTCTCAAATGTGGCTTTCACAATGTATGTTCCACCCTATAGCATCTTGGTAACCTTTCGTCTCTGTGCTTGAGGCCCACTGGGCGGCATTTACTGTACTCTATCAAAGCCCAGTTCTTTGCAGTTCAGTGAATAAAATACCGCAGTTTCTCCCATTGACTGACTGAAATAAAATAATCTATGATGCATGAACAAGTCTAAATGAAATAATAATATCCTTAGCAGTGAAAAACGGATTGGTAATACAGTAATTGAGCAGATTTATTGCCATCTCCTTGAGCTAGCCTGCTGAAACAGCCTGCTATTTTATTTAATCTCATATCAGAGGAATTACTGGCTGGTAATCCATTGTTAAACATCATTTAGAATGATGGATGAAAATGTCAGCTTTTCCAACATAATCAATTCATATCTCATTAGCACATATTATTTATGATTCTCATAATGGGACCTGCAGGGGTCTCCAGGGGGAAATGGAGACCTCAGCTGTTGTTGAAATGAGATGAGATATACTGTAGCTTATGAGTTAATAACAGCATATAAAAAAATACTTCTCAACAGTATTGATTGTCCTTTACCATTTTACAAATGAATTGAGCCCAAGTCTCCCCTTCTTCAGTGGATTGCCTGTATGGCAGCTCTTCACCCAAAACCAGTGAAGGCTAATAATTCAGTTTAAAAGTACTTTCTTTTTTAAAAAAATGCATAATAGAAACACTATTTTAGAAGTTTTAAAAACCCCAGGAAAGAAAGCTCTTGAATGCAAAGTAATAAGAAACACTTTGCTGCTCTGTTGCTGTTTGCTAAGGACTTTGGGCACTTTTCTCCCCCTCACTACCTATGAAGACAAATCGACATATTTCTCCGGCTGCAGCCCAGTTGCATTTTCAGGATACTTTCCACCCTGTGCTGCCTCAAAGACCAATGAAAAGCAAACCTTGATTCATGGACTGGATGTAGCTGATGGTGCAGCAGTAATCATGGTCACAGTGTCAACTGCTGCCTCAATTAAACTACATTTGAGAATCATTTTATGCTCCAGCTCATAAACATCAATAAAGGAAAATGAGTAATAAATGACTGTCTAGAGTACAAAGGACCAGCTCATATTTCAGATGAAAATGAAGACAAAATGTAGCTTTTATTTGCCTGTGGAATTCCCATTAACTGCATCACTGACAGGAGGGAACTGGATCAATAGCTGGCTGGCCGCAGAAAACAGTTTCTGGCTGTTCAGCAGCCAATGCCAAAGGAAAACTGTCATATTGTGATCTTTATCAGGTAATCTTCATTACACCAGACCAATGATATATGTATATGCTGGCCAGCTAGGGGCACTTCTAATTCTTGGTTCTATTTGTGGTGGTAGTGCAGGGAGCTCACAAATTATTTGTTTACAGCAATGAAAAATCTTCCATGTTCATCTCTTTTATTCTTTTTATAGGTAATCCATAACTGGGAACTTTCTCCCTCGACTACTTTATTCACTCAGGATTTTTAAGAAAGCATTATATCAAAACTTACCTTCCTTTCCTCTTGCTTTTCTTCCTGGGTAAAGGAAAACCTGCCAAGCTAGTTACTGAGGCTGAGGAGAGCAATTTGTAAGATCCTTCTAGAAGTTCTGGAAGGATGAATGTTTTTCTTAGCTTTCTTCTAAGGTTCATCCGTTAATTGAACAGAAAGAGCTGCTAGCCATCAGAATGCTTTAGATGAGTTGCAAATGCAACAAAAGTTATTTTCTTTTGACATCTATGTGTCTTTAAAAAATAGGATACGTTCTGTTGGACTAGACTTATTATCTACATTTCAAGAAGAATTGTTTTCCTTGAATACCATGTTAATGAATATGAGGGAGTTCAGAATTGTTTACCAAAATCTGTTCACAGGAATAACATTCCAGACTATAAAGTACAGGGCAAAAAGTTAAAGGTAGATGAAAGACTAAAGAGAAAGCAGGGCATTCCTTATGAATGAAAGGTTCAAGGTAGTGAAATATCATTAATAGTTACAAGAATAATAATGATAACATTTCCCACTTACAGGGCACCTTTGATCCTGAAAGATCCCAAAGTGTTTTGCAAATGTTATTACACCCCTATGACCCTTTCGAAGGGAATTAAGCTGGCGGACCTGGTATGCCTTACTAGCTTTGATTTCCTAAATTAAACTGAATAAAATCTCAGACTGTAGTTTTTCCTCTCAAAGCTTAGATTTCTGATTTTTTTAAAAATCTTTTCCAAATAAATTTCTTGCCACATATTTTCATGTGCCTCTTACCTCCTCCTATATTTCTTCTTTCCTTTAATAGCTTGAAGGTGAAATTCTATTCCATTAACCAAAAACACATAATTTCAAAAATCCTGTCTAATGTAATATGACATGAAATCCTGCTAAACTTAACATCTCCAAAGATATGACTGCATGGAGAGACATTAAGCTTATAGAAATAGTCCTGAGCCAGGAGGGGTTTTATAGTTGAAAATAGTTGAAAATAATAAGTGTAAATATTGTAATCTTTATAATACAAAAATCAGACTTTCCTCCTGTTATATTTATAAATCAAAGTATCTTTGCAAGAAGTTATCCAGAATGGAAATCTGTCTTTCCTGTTTCCACGGCAGCAGGACAGCAGTTGGAAGCCTTGTAGTGGTTTGTTTGTTCCTTGGTTTGTTTCCCCTTAAGGCATAAATGGAATAGTTGAAAGGCTGGTTGACGCCCTAGCCTTCAGACCTGAACTGGTTTCTTTTGTATTCAACCTTAAGTGGCTCAGTAGTTTAAAATGGCAGCAGTTACATTTTTCAAAGCAAGTATAGGAAGCCCAGTTAAACCCCAGAGAAAGAGGGAAGATGGATAGTAAGGTTTTACTCATAGGTGATCCCCAGGGGCTTGGATTATTATCAGAGGAAGAATGATATATAAAGAAAAGAAAAGCTATTCCTTGTAATCAGTCTTCTACACCCCCACAGGCCATATTAATTATTATAGGAGTCAAGAAATATTGAATTCAGAACAGGAAGGCAGCAGTCAAATGGATAGGTTGTATGTAGGTAGAGGCCTGCTATCCTTAGGTGTACAAGATTTTCTCTCTTCTGCCATTTTAGGGAATAAATCTAGTCACTGCATTCGTATTCAAATGAGATGTCCCAGCATTGGCATGGCTACTTTTCTTTCATGTTACTCCATAAGGAAGATAATTCACACATACAAATATGCAGAAAAGAGAAGATTTAGTTAAAGATAAGAACCATTATGATAATCACAAAATGTTTAGACAGAGACTGGGACAGTGCACATGAAACAGGTAGGCAAGGCAAGGTTTTAATAACAGAAATTGATGTGGCTAATTTTAGTATAAAGATATCAAAATAATGATCAACTTCAGTACCTTGTATTGATGCAGTGTAGGGGTACCAGGACCCCAAAATTATCACACGGTTGTCTGGAAAGAATTCACAAACTCAAGCAGTCTTCCAGTCAAGTGGCAAAGAGTTTATGAAATACTATGTAGCAGGCAGAGCTCTTTAGCACACTCACAATCTAACAGGATTGATGCTAAAGCTTATACAGGAAAGACTTCGTGAATTATGCACCAGCTATACTAATTAGGTGGTGCGGGGCAGGATCAAAGAGTAGTCAGCTCCTAAAGGAACATACAGTTTCTGTACCTTGGACACAGATGTTATTCACTACTGGCATGGTCATCCTGTTTGTACAAGATAGCCTTGGGAGTTGACATCTGTAGTTTGACCTCTGAAGTGCATACAATAATTATGGGAATCAGTACATGATAGTCTTGTTGGTACAAGATAATCTTGTTCATACAAGGGAAATTCTATGAAGGTCAGCTTGCTCTTGTAACAGGGACAGATAGCTTGCCTCACTGGGCCCACTCAGAGACACAATCTTTGGGCTGGGGACAGATATGGTCCTAAGGCTGGGGTCTGAACACTTTATCAGTATCATGGAGACAGCTCCTCTAGATTTAAAAAAAATTGTCTCCCTATAGCTATTCAGTTAGTTTGCCCCATTTGTGATTAAAAATAATGCCTTATATGAGTATTAATTAGCCTTTAGAAAGTGCTTTCACACTATGTGCTGTGAATTTCTGGAAAATATTTTCTCCCTAGAAAAATTAACCTTAGATGTCAAAGAAAGAGATTCACACAATTACGTAATTAGAAAGACCTGTAGTTTACTGAACAGTATAAGCCTATGGAGCCTATCTTGAAGGATGCTTAAGCTTTCCTAGATATCTTCAATTCTACCTGAATCTTCTAATGGGATTAACTGGAGACTTTCCACTCCACCAAAATGATTTGATGAAATTAGCTACAGGAAACACCCCCACCAAAAGAGACAAGATCTTTGGTGACTCCTCAGACAATAAGGCTAACTAGTGAGAACCCCTTACAAACCGTCTGAAATTCTGTCCCTACTCAATCCCCCCCCCAAAAAAAAAGCAGCTGAGTAACCTTGCCTGATAGGTTGCTTTTTTTGCCTTTAATGTTGCTTGAAGTCTGTGTAAACCTCTAGAAATGTTCTACAAAGTTGCTAGCCACTTGGCCAAATCCCAACACACAAGTGCTAATTGATTTTTTTTAATCTTCTACCCTGATTTATTGGCCATGTCAAAGGGACCTAGGTGGGAGAAATTACTCTGTTGGAGGATTTTAGGACCTCTGGATTGTGGAAGTCCCCAACACCTTTCCTAATAACCCTCTGAGATGGGTAAAGAAATCCTTATTAGCTGCATTTTATAGATTAGAATGTTAAGGACCAGAGAGCTTAAATGTATCTAACAAGTAGGTCTTCTGAGTCCAAGTTACACAATATTCTGCTTCTTATTCAGCACCCACAGTTTGCTAAAAGAGGCTTGGTGAGATCTTATGCTTCATTCTAAGTAGTATCAATTGCCTTCTACCCTCTGTCATAGAGCTAGAAATCTCAGAGGACCCTTAGTCCAACCCTCTCATTTACAGCCAAGTAAACTAAAACTCAAAGATGTTAAGTGACTTATTCAAGGAAATATAAAAAGTGAGCATTATTGGTGGGATTTGTACCTATGGCCTCTGACTTCAGAGCTATTTTTCTTTTCACAAGTCAGGGAAACATTGAAAAGCTAGATTACATTAGGTAAAAAGGTATCAGTGTGGGAGAGGACTCCAAGTTATCGCATGTACTCATTTAGTTGAAGGCAAATATAATTGTGATTAAAAAACACATTCAATGTCTTTCCTCTTTTTCCACTTCCTGTCCCCTATCCTATATACATAAATATGTACATATGTACATTGGTTGGTTGGTTATTATCCTTTGTTCTTGAAGAGCACCAAAATGACATTCCTAAGTATAAGGTAGAGGGAATGTGTCTAAGATTTATCATTTGAAAAATTTCTGGGAATTTAGTAAACTTCAAGCTCAATATGAATCAAGAATGTGATATGGCATCTGAGGAAACTAGTGCAGGAAAGCCCTTATTTCAACATATATAGATATAGGTAGTCCTAGTCAGACTACCATATTGTGTTTTACACTGAGCTCTATATTAAAGGGAAAACATTGATAATCTGGAAAGTATCAAAAGGAAAGCAATCAGAATGGTGAAGGAACTTGGTTCATGCAAAATGAGGAGCTATTAAAGGAATGGAGAAAAACATAGCAGGAGGAACATGAGAGCCAGTGGTGTGATGGTAAATGTTCAACAAGCAGATAAATTTTTAAAATGTATTTATTTTTAGTTTTCAACATTCACTTCCATAAGATTTTGAGTTCCAGATTTTCTCTCCATCTCCCCCCCCACCCCAAGATGGCATACAATCTGATATAAGCTCTACATATACATTAATATTGAACCTATTTTCACATTAGTCATGTTGTAAAGAAGAATTAGAACCAATGGGAGAAACCATAAAAATGGGAAACAAGCAAAAGAAAAAAAAAGAGATCAAATAATATGCTTCGATCTGCATTGAGAAACCAGCTAAATTTTAACTTTAATTGGTATTATTAGTTTTCTCCATTATTTTCTTAAGTCTAGACAATCAACAAAATAATGAATCAAGCCCTGCTTTGTAGTGTTTTCTGATTTCTGAGAAGTAAATGTTTATGTTGAATTTAACAATCAGTTCTGTTAGTCAGTTAAAGCTTCCTTCAGAACTCCATGATATACAAATGAAGGGCTATTATATGGAAGATGAATTTGACTTATATTGACTACAGAGGATAGAAGTAGGAAAAATGGGTACATGTTGTAAAGAGGCATACTTAGGATTCTTGTAAAGAAGAGATTACCCAGTGCGAACTGCTATTTTCAAAGCAGTAACAGAAATTTTAATTACCCAATTCAGTGGTCTTATTTTAGTCCTTATCCTTCCTGGCTTTATGAAGCTTTTAACACTACTGATTATCTCTATTCCAACTACCCTTACCCCCTCCCTTCTCAGTATACTTCCTACATATACTCTCCTGTCTGAGTTTTCATGATATTGTGATACTGCTCTTTCTTCCTACCTGTCTGGTCATTCCTTATTAGTATTGTCTTCTGGGTCATATTTATCTCTCCTTTAAATTAAGTGGCACTCCAAGGTTCTGTCATCAGAACTCTTTTTTTTCTTTTCCATTACCTCCCTCTCAACTAATATTTTATGTAGATAATTCCAAGATCTATATCTCCAGCCCTAGTCTCTGTCTGGAGCTTCACTCCCACATCACCAACTGCCTAATGGCTATTCCAAACTGTTTATGTCACAGTTATTTCAAATTCTATACATCCAAAGAATAACTCATTACCTCTTCCCCAGGACTCACTGATCTTCCTAACTTCTCTATTTCCTTCAAGGGCACTGCCATCCATGGTAGATAATAAATGCTGGTTGTTCATTGAGTGATAATTGAAGCATTATTGAATATAAACTTTAAAGAAATGTTTTGCTACACATTACTAATCACAAGAAAATTAGATAATTTCCTTGAAATACAAATATTTTTAAACAAAAACAAATATCTTTAAAACAAAAAAGTATGTATGTCTTGGAATCAGGAACAATTAAATTCAAATTTTGCCTACAAAATTTACTTAATGATATGACTCTGGGAAAGTTACTTAACCTCTCTATGCCTTAGTTTTATTATCTGTGAGATGGGCATCTGCATAGCACCTACTGTTAAGGTTGTTGTGAAGGTCACATAAGCTAGCATATGTGAAACACTTGATAAATCTTCAGTCGATAAATAATGTATTACACTCATATAGTAGGCATTATAATTGTATTAATAAATATTATATATGAAAGGCAGCATGGTGTAGCAGATAGAGAGCTGATCTCACTAGGTCTCTGACAAATACTGACTTTGTAACCCTGGGCAAGTTATTTAAACTTTTAATGTTCTAGGAAACTCTGTAAGGCATCCTGCAAAGATGGTGCCAACCAACATTAGCACATTGGGTTTCCTTACCTAGAACTCTAATACTAATAAAATTATAGGTCTAGGCTCTATCCCTTTCCATTGACAAGGTATAACACTAATTTATTCTAGACAACCTAAAAGCATAGGCATAGATGAATCCTTTAAAAAATAATAAAAAGTATCTCCATTTTACATCTACTGCATTATTATTTATCATAGAACCAGAAAACCTAGTAAAAACAATAATAGGCACAAAGAAAATAAAACTTCTTATTTGTTGATGACCTGACAGTTCATTTGGAAAATGGTAGTGACTTAGAAAACTTAATTTAGATAATTAATAGTTTAAATATAGTTATTCAGTCATGTCTGACTCTTCATGACCCCATTTGGGATCTTCTTGCCAAAGATACTAGAGGGATTTGTCATTTTCCTTTTCTAGCTCATTTTACATTTGAGGAACTGAGGCAAATGTAATTATGACTTGTCCAGGGTCATACAGCTAGTAAGTGTCTGAGGTTGGATTTGAATTCATAAAGATGAGTCTTCCTGATTCCAACCCCAATGCTCTATCCACTGTACCTCCTAGCTGCCCAGTATAGTAACAGGCCACAAAACAAAGCCACAAAATATCAAATAACAAAATACACTTTGGGGGAAAGAAAAGATCTGGAACATCAAGTGAAATAACATACACATACACACACAAAAAAAATGATAATAAGGAAGGGAGAATAGGCCAAACTATACTATAAAAGAGCAATCATTAAAAATTTGATATTGGTTAAAAATGGAAAAGAACAATGGAAAACATTAGATAAAAAATCAGAAATATTTGAAAGAAGCAATTTATTATTTAATAAGCTGCCAAATATAAATTACAACATATACTACAAAAAATTCCAAATGGATACATGACATAAAGATTAAAAATTCTATAAAAATTAGAAAACTAGTAATATAACTTTCATAGCTATTGTTAAAGGGGGAATTTTTAATCAAAAGGAGATAAACCTAATCACAAAGGATAAAGAAAATAATTTCAAGTGATATTGAAAAAATCTTTTGCATGAACAAAATGATATTCTCTCTTCACCCAACCTGTAACTAAGTTGTTGTGTCTTACTCTTTTTAAGCTTCCCATCTTCTACAATTTAAGTTTGTTTGGTTTTTTTGCTTATGATAATTTTCTTCCCAATTTTCTCCTTTATCTTAGATGTTCCTCTTCCCTTTCTCTGTACCTGCCTCCATTCTCTGCTGATTTCATGTATTTCTACATTAATCTCTGGGTTCCAACCTTCCTTCTTCTTATTCATGAGATGTCCACTCCCCAATCCCCCCTTCAGTTTTGAATATTATTTTGACAAATCCTCATTATGAAAAATAAATCAGTCTCGCTTCCTTATTTCTTCTCTAATGCATTCCTTTTCTTCCTCTTTGTATTTGCTCCATTAAGATATTAAAAAAAAAGCAAAGAACAAACTCTATCAAGTCCTGTGTTTGTCTTTGTTTGCCCCTCCTTTGGCTTCTGAAGACAGAAGTTTTGAAGAAACTTTACAGTTGCCACTTTTGCACGTAATCATCATTTCACTGCTTCAGATTGATCAAATATAGTTACTCTCTAGGTTTCTCTTGTTTTCCATGTTGCCTTTTAAAGGATTCTACCTAGCCCTGTTTTTCTCAGTTGTGAAAATCTGAAAAATTCATCCATTTTCCCCTCATAGAATTATATTCAATTTTTCAGGATAAATTATTCTTGCTTGTAAGTTTTTTTTTTTAATTTTGGTTCTTGGCATATCATACTTAATATTTTTCCAGTGATACAGGTGCTTCTAAGTGTTGCATGATTCTAATTTTATTTCTTTGGTACTTGATTTCTTCCTTCCATACTACTTTTAGGATATTTTCTTTGAATTTATAATTCTGGATTTTGGCCATGATATTTTTGAATCTACTCACTTTTGTGTTTTAGGAGATGAATTGTGGATTTTTCCTATTTTTACTTTGCCTCAATTTTAATAGATTTGTAGTTTTCTTTTTAGTGACTTTTTGAAATAAGGTGTTCAGGTTTAAATCTTTTGAGGTAATGGTTTTCAGGAAACTTAAAAATCCAGTGTTTCTTAAATTCTCTTTTTTTCTCCCGACTTCCATGAGTTGATTTATTAATAGCTATCTACTTGTTGTCTCATTGAATCACTGAGTTTTGTTTTCTCCATTCTATTTTTCAGGATGTCATATACTTTGGGTAAGATTATCATTTTTTTCTTGTTCTAATTTTTTTATTCTTCTTCCAAGGATGTCATTTCAATTTTTTCCTCTTGAGTTTCAGGTCTTAAGTTTCTTCTATACACTTTTGGAGTGCCTTTTGCAAATCAATTCTTTATTTTTTTCTACCTGTTTTTTGTTTCCTCACAATTATTTCAAATTTATCTTTATCCTCTGAGATCTTACATTGTTATTCATCAAAGCTATAGTATTTCTTTATACTGTAGGGTTTTGCCCTTCTCTCACTGCTCATATTTTCCTATTCAGTTATTGGATTCAGTCTTGTTTCCAATGTCTACAGCTGGATACTTCTCTCTATCCCTGGGATGGGCTGGCAGTTCTGGCCTATTTTTAGGAGCTAAACTCAATGAACCCAGCCCCATGACTGATCTAATCTGCAGGTTCTACCTTATGGGGCATTCCCCAACTCTTGGTAAGAACTCCCTGTGACATTTTCCTTGTTAAGATACTCACCAGAGATACTGGATTCAGATCTTGGCTCCTTAAGATCCTTAACCTTCGATGTAACTGTTTACAGGTAAAGCTGTTATGCTTATAGGATAAGACTTCTGGTTACAATAGCCCTGCTGTTTCCCTGTGCAGCTACCTACTAAGAAATCCCAGATCTTTAGGCCTTAGGCTTCAGGATCCCTAGAGGATTCCTGCTACAAATGGCTGTGACTCCAGCTTGGTTTCCCAGGGCATCCACCTTCACCCCACCTTTAATTTCCCTGCTATCCTTGGCCTAGTTTCCTTGAACCATAACTAGCCCCTTGATATAGGTCCTGTACCTTTGTGCTGTCCATAACATTATAGAAGAACTCATTGGTGCTTTACTTTGGTTATTTTCATTTGGTTCAATTTGTCATTGTTATTATGGGCAGAGATTGTTTTGGCTAGAATCTTTCACTTAGTCAATTTGAATGGAAGTGTCTTATATATCCTTATAACAACAATACTGTCATATGGTTTATTTTTTTTATCCCAGTTTAAGAAATAGAAGAATGTTGCTTATGAAATATATTTCCATGATGGCATATCTGATTTGTTTCCTTTTTATTAGTTTATTTTTCAAGGTGTCAAATACTTTGGGTAAGATTTGCGTAAGATTACCGATTTTCCCCCTGTATCTCATGTGCTCTAATTTCATTTTTTTTTCATTTGTTTGCAATCTTCCTTAATTTCTTTTATCCATTTATGGAGTACTTTATGTCAGTAAATTCTTTTTTGTTTTCCTTTGAGGTCCTGCTCTAGATCATTTCAAAGTTATCTTTGTCCTATGAAATTTTACATTATTTTCTTTGAACCTATAGGAATTTGTGTTGGGTAGCTGTTATAAGTGTTGGTGTGTAGGGGACTAGTTACCCATTCTTTCTGATCTCTGTCCAGGTGGCATTCTTCCTCATATCCTCCTCTCTCCTATATCCCTTTGGGTCACTCCCTCGTCTCTGCCCCTGGGGCAAAGGTTTTTCTTTCAAACCTTGAACAGAAAGAAAGAATGAGAGAGGAAAACTGTCTTCTGGGATCAATTCAGAAAACTTAACGCACAAGCTCTTTCATAATCTTTTCCCAATGGGTTGGTTCAGATCCACATTTTTTTCCCGTCTCCTTTTAAGAAGCTATAGATGTAGGTATCCACTAATGTCCTGGTATGCAAGAGTAAGACACTTTTTTATTTTCTTATTTCAAAGTATGTTTTATCAATGTCTTTGTCTGTACTGTATAGTAGTTATGATTTTCCCTTTGATTGCCATGTGCTTTAAGGAAAAATGTTGCTGTTGGAATAGAAATGAAAGTAGGATATGCACATTCTCCTGAGTTAGATGTTTATTTGTGAATGATGAAAAGGGAAACTACTTGTGGATTAGTGACAATATTAATAAAAATAACAACAGATAATTATCTAGCATTTTAAAGCTGGCAAAGTGCTTCCTAGAAATTATTTCCTGTGAGCCTCACAACTACCTGCTGAGGTAGGGGAATGGGAAGGGAACAGCATTTATCAAGTGCCTACTCTATTCCAGAAAATGTGCTAACAGTTTTACAAATATTACCTCTTTTGATCCTCACACAATCCTCTGAGGTAGGTGCTATTATTTTCTTCATTTTCACAGTTGAGGAAACTGAGGTTAACTGCCTTTCCTGGGATCAGGCAACAAGTAATAAGTATTATAATCATCCCTATTTTACAAAGAATTTAAGTAATTTCTCTCTGGTTACATAACTAGTATTTATCAGAGGTGGGGTTTTGAACCCAAATCTTCCTAATTCTAAGCCAGATGCACTGGACACTATTACTCTCCTACCAATCCTGTTTATAGCCAAGGAGATCACAGTCTAGGAGGGGGATATGCAGATACTTAAACTATTGAATGGCAAGTACATGAAATAATTATAAAATACAGTGTTCTGTGAAGTCTAACTATACACACACATATATCTGTTGCTCAAAGTGATTGTGCTTCATTCTTTCTGAGACTTAGAATGATAATAATTTAGGTTACGATAAGTGGGACAATGAGAGTCTGATAGTGAACTTCTTAGACTGTAACACATGTCCTCTCTGAATAAAGTTTGCCTTGCAGTAAATGAAGCAGATGTAGATAATATTAGACAAAGTTAATTGGAATATATACTACATATACCTCTATATACTACTATTACCCATTAGCATTATCCTGCTACATACAAAGTCTGGACACAAAGCAAGAAACCCGCCTTATACTCTATTCATTTGTGAATCCTCAATACATTACTCAGTCCTATTTGTATTTTCAAAAGTTTTTATTGATATTTTCTGATTCTTATATCATTGGAATCATCTCATTTGTCCCTTTTTCTCCCTCTCCCAGAGAGCCATCCCATATGAAAAACTTATTTTTCAGAGAGGAAAAAAGTTAACTAAAGTTAACAAAATTAACACAAATGTTAACATACATTGAAAAAGTCTGAAAACATGTGCAATGTGTACCACCTGTGGACCTCCTACCTCAACAAAGAGGAAGATTTACAGAAGTCTTCTCATCTTACTTCATTTGAATATTATTTGGTCTTTATGCCTTTATTACATTTACTTTTGATTTTTTGCTATGTCATTGGGTTTTTTTTTCATTTACATTGTTATAGTCACAATGTATATTTTCTTTGTTCTGCTTACTTCAGTCTGCATCAGTTTATGTAGATCTTTCCATACTTCTCTGTATTCATTACATTCATTTTTGCCAATTTGCAGGGTGTGAATGAAATCGGAGAGTTATTTTGATTTGCATTTCTATTGTAATTAGAATTTGGAGCACTTTAAAAATGTAGTTGTCATTTATTTTGTAGTTCTTTTGAGACCTACTTGTTCACATCTTTTGACATTTATCTATTTGGTAATGACTATTAGTTTATGTATTTCCTATATGATATTTATTTATTGTTTATTTATGTTGGATACCAAATTCTTATCAGAGAAATTTAATACAAATTTTTTTTCCCCATTCAACCACATACCTTCTTATTCTAGATGCATTAATGTTGTCTGTGCAGGTGAATCCATTTTCCTACATCCTCTTCTGCTGTAGACACAGTATTATGTTCCTTCAGTTATTTTAATTCTTTTTTTTAAGGTGGCTCTATTCCCACTGGCTCTCTTTCTGTCACCCTTAACTCCCCTTTTCTCATTTGATAGTATCCTTTCTTCTCTCCCCTTTCTGCTCATTCTATTCTTAGTTCTCAAATTTTTTTTTCCCTGTCCAAAAATAATTTATCCTATTTTCTTTCATAATTGGTCCTCTCTGTCTACTTTAGACTCTCATTCTCTGATTCATGACCCTTAAAATTATCTAGTCTTTCCAAGTCTTCTTCTCATCCATTCCCTTGGAGACTCTTTTCTTCTTGGATCACTAAGATCACCTTTCCTTCATTGCTAGCTCTTGATTTGACCCTAGCACATCATGCACACATCACGTGCTCCTCTCTATCACTTGTTCCCCTCCCTTACTTTCTATACCTTCTCATATTTTAATGTAGTCTCACAAAAGAAATATTCACCTGTAGGCAATATTGCTATATTTTACCCATATTGCCATCTGTTTGCCTCTTCACTTTTACATCTACCAGATTTCTGCTTAGATCATAAAAAGAAGTTGTTGGTGATCTCTGTTGTCACTCTGTTGCTGTTACAGTCCTTGACTGCTACATTTATTCCTTCCTCCTCCAATTCTGTTGTTTGGGGTATTACAGAGGCAAATAATCTTTTCAGTTCTGATTTTCTTTCTAAAATTTTTTCTAACTCTTCTTTATCATTGAATGTACATCTTCTGTTCTGTAGGTTAAGCTCAGATTTTCAGGATAAATTATCCTTAGCTTCATCATGAGTGCTATTTCTCTATGTAACACATTTTTCCCAGTGTCTGCTCCTTTTTTCTAATGGAGGTGGAAGATGCATAATTTGAATATCCTCTCCTTTGTGTTTGAAGGTCTTTCTCTTGATGGCTTTCAGAACTTGTTTCTGAATTAAATCATTAAATTTAACCATTATGGTTTTTGGAGTTTGCAGCTGTATTTGTTTTGTTTTGTTTTTTTTTGTAGGTGATCTTTCAATTGCAATTCCTTCCATTGCAACTACATTTCCCATGTTTAGAAGTCCTGGGTAGTTCTCTTCTGTCATTCCCTTCATTATGATGTTCAGATTTTTTTGTCCTATTATAGTCTTCTGAGAGACCAACAATCCTTAGGTTATCTCTGTACATCCTACTTTCAGGTTCAGTATGTTTTGTTTGTTTAGGGAACATATTTTCTTTTGGTTGTTGTTTTCTTTTTCTTTTCTTCATCTAGGTTGTCTTTCACTTCTGCGTATTTGCATTTCCAACCCATTTTGCTCTCTCCTTTTTCTTTAGTGTTGCTTACCTTTAAAGATCTTCTTTCCAATTCTATTCGTTATATTGTATTGTTTTGAAGATAAATTCTGCTCTCATAATTCTCATTTTCTTTTAACTAGTCATCATAGAGGGGCACTATAGTGTAGGGATAGGTTTTGGTTTAAGCCTGTGTGGTGTCCTTGGGTCTGCTATTTCAGCCTTGCTCCTGGTAGCATAGGAGATGGAGAAGGAGTGCTGAATGAACTCTCAGCAGTAGCATGTTGTGTTTCCATGTTCTCCTCAAAATCCACAGGGTCCTTGTCTCATTAAGCATTGGATCATTTTTCTTTATTTTGCAGTGTTTATTATTAGATACCTTAACTCGCTTACTATACCTACAAGCCATACTTCTTTTTTTGTTACTGTTTTTTCTATTGATTTTTTCTGATTATATTAAGGTCTCTCAGTTTTCTTGTTCCTGAAATATTTGGTATTTTCTCTCTCTCTCTCTCTCTCTCTCTCTCTCTCTCTCTCTCTCTCTCTCTCTCTCTCTCTCCCTCCTCCCCCCACCCCACTTTCCTTGTCATTCACTTCCTGACTTTCTCTTCTTTGATTGTGGTATCCTTAGGGACTTGAACTCAAAGTATCTCAGCTTCTTTCCACATTGGGAAATTCATGACTCGCTAATTTAGGTTTATATCCCAACTGACTTTTGGATGATTAGAACTGACCCCAGCTGAACGCTATCCTCTTTTCTTCAGGATTGGTGGAGTGTTGCACAGCTCCACTCTCACATGAGGTCATGTCTTTGTCACCTGTCCTACTCCCTCTCATCCTTAGTTCTCTTAGTTGGTGCCAGCAGTTCAAAGCCCTTTCCTCTCAGTACTGTCAGTTCAGAATTTTGCAGCACTGATGCTTCTGGATTGCAGCCTTGACACTCTTGTTCCAAAACAGCTATGGCAAGAGTGGCTGTCAAGACAGAAGCAAACTTCTGCATCCTGGAGCTAGGACTTTTTTTAAACCATCTTTTAGATTCTGGGTGTCTTAGACTATGGAGACAGATGATGTTACTTTATCCTTGGCACATACATTTTGTTTTGGAGAGATCTGAGAGGTTGTGGAGACTGGAGAAAAATTTTAGTCTGCTGTCTTCTTGTTCACATAACCTAGAAGTTTAATTGTAAATGTGTTGGAGATATCCATTATTTTCCTACAATTATAAGCATCTCCTGGCTTTATACCTCATTCTTATGTGGAGGTGACTCTGGATTCTAGAACACTTTATCAGAACAACATAGGCATTATTAGGCCTCAGCCATAAAATCCAACTTTGTACCTGACCAAGAATCCTTCTTATAATCTCACAGGAAAGTGTTTCTCCTGCTCCTAACCTTTTGGACAGCTCTAATTGTTAGAAATTTTTGCCTTACATCAAGCTGATTCTGTCCCAGAAACTTCTCCCCCAACTCATAGCTCTACCCCATTGCTCCTTGTTCTGTCCTATGGCTCCAGGCACAACAAGTTTTATTGGTTTTTCAAATGATAGGCCTTCATATACCCAAAGAAAGTTATAATGTTCTCCTCTAACTCCTATCTTTTCTAGGCTAAATATCCTTAATTCCTTTAAGGAATTCTCATAAAGCCATTGAGTACTTCCTTCTCTTGAAATGATTCCCACCTTTCAACCAAAGAAGAAAGCAGTCTCCTCACCCCATGAGGAAAAGGAAGCTAGCTGTATCAGAAGTAGGATGAATTCAAAGATACAAGTCTATTCTGGTTCCAAGTGTGCCTATTTACCAAAGATGATGTCCTTGCACCTACAGTGCATAGACTCAATCTATTAAGTTGGGGATATTCTGTATTCTGTACTTGAACCAGTTCTGGAAAGATATACTCTTGGGCAACTCTAAGAATTGAGTAGAGCAACTACATATTAACTTAAGAGAATGATCAGCTGTGTAAAATTCAATGCGATTCAGACTTTAAGAGAGAGAGCCCAGAGGAATTTGAGTCCTGAAGGGAGATGTATTTTCCATTTTAAGATGCTTGGGAGTATATGTAGAACAGGTTCATTTGAAAAGATTTTATAGTGGTTTTAACCATTTAACCAGTTAACCAAAAACAAGATTGTATATATGTATAGAATAGTTACTGTGACTTTTACCTTAACTTTTTTTGTGGAAATTGAAAATGAGTATTCCCCTCTCAATAAAATACTGCAAGTATATCAGGCTAAAGACAGACATAATAGTTTATTAAAATCTGTTGATCCTCTTAGAAAATTAAGTGCTAACTAATAAATATAGTAAAATTCCAAATCACTAGAAAATATGAATTTGGAACAATATAAAAGTTACCCAGTTTTGAAAATGTGCATTTTTAAGTTGCAAAAGCACCTCAGAATGAGCTACAGTATTTTAGAGCTTCACAACAAATACAGTATCTATATTTTTAAAATTGACAGTACACTGTGATTGAAGTAAATTTTTGAAGGCAAAATTTTTGTCTTCATGTTTAAACTGTTGGTGTTGGTGTTTTGTTTTGGTTTTTTTTGACCACCAAAAAAAATCTGAACTTTTTTTAGCAGTATAGGCACCCATTTTTGCCTTCTTGTTTGACCAAAGTTTCATATTCAGAACAATTAGAAACCAGATACTGTATGTAATTCTCAACTTGAGGGTAAATGTGTAATGCTTTTCTAAAACTATAGTTCAGATATTCAAAGATTAAAGTTTACTATATTATCTTTGAAAGATAGCTCATTGTCTTAGAAAAAATACTTACTGTAAACTCACTTTTTCATACGGGATATTTTGCACCTTCTATCAATTTAAGAGTTTTTGTAATATGCAAACCTTTGAGTATTTGCTATATACAGTGTATCCTTTATCAATTTAAATAATTAGGCAAACTTTACAAAGTTTCAGAGCTTAACTTCAGACTGATGATACTCATGTTAACTTTCTAAAGCATTGCAATATTGTTTCTTATGACATTATGTATGTTTGCTATAAAAAGAGACCTGATTATAACATGAATAGTTGTATGAAATAAACTTTTTTGTTAATTTTTTTTTAAAGTAGCTACTTGGGAGTAGCTACTGCTCCTCTTCACCTAGAAAAGAGGTTCCCAAACTTATTTCACTTACTGACCTGTTTAAAAAAATTACTTAGTACACCCCTGGAAATCTAATTTTTTAAACCCTTTAACAGTCTTCTTTTAAAAATTTGCATCATTTCAAAAATATATACACATTTTTAAATGACACATTTTAAATTTAATAATTTATTGTAAATTGATGTGTTTTTTCCTGCATTGAAATTTTGAGGATACAATATTGTATCATGTAACTGTTTAGTATCATATTGTAAACAAGTCAATACATGCACATATTCCTGATGATACATGCTAGACTTCCCAACAGTGCACAATGCATTCCCCGGCCAACACTTGCTTATTGAGACCTGTCAGTGAACTTGACAATTGATCTGTTATAACTTGCAGTTTATGTGTTTATTTGGAAAATAATGTAACCACTTTGGCTTTAACTGTGTTATATAACAGATAAAACATGTATGAATGGTTTTTCAAAATTCTCTTCTCTTCTTTCCTTATGCTTTCACTGCCCCCTTATTTTTATTCAACATTCCCCAATTGCACCCATGGCTATTACTGCCCTCCCAGACTCATTCCATCTCTCCCCAGGGGATAGTATTGCCCACTCTGGGAATCTCTAGTTCTTTAACATCTGGTAAGACCCCTTGCCCAACAAGAGCATGGGATTGTTGCAGAGATTGGTAGAAACAGGTGATTATTTCTCCCAGGCCCCCACCTTCTGACCATGTGCTGGTGACCTATGTTCATTAAATGCTCTGTCAAATGAGCCTGATCTGGGTGGGGACAATGTGTTCTGGTACAGCAATAGCTGCAGGGTCCTGTACAAGAAAGGTGCCTGAGCAGTAGGCTGTTCTCTCCAACTTCCCTCTATTTCCCCAGCTAGAAGATCCAGAGCCATGGTAGCTGCAATGGCAGGGTTGTTAGGGATTTGCTCTTGGTAGCTGCAGGGGTGGCAAGGAGGGTGCTGGATGCTGTTTCTCTCCAGTGGAGCTCCAGCACAACCAGAGCCATAGGTGGAGTTGTGATTGTAGAGCCAGGGCTACTGGAGTTAACTTACCCAGTGTACTTCAGGGTGTCCTGGAGCCTGACACTGCCATGCTGTGTCCAGGTCAGAAGTGTTCCAGATTGGAGGTGGCACAGGGGTCTTCCCATCATCAGGGCCGTAACCTCAGTTTCATTCACTCCAATGAGGTCATCTCCAGTCATCCTGATCTATATCTTGCCACTGTTCCCAGACGTCTCTGGAGGAGAAAGTGAGGCTGTTGACTTCTCACAGCCCTCCCTCACTTCAATCCAATTCACTTGCAAGTTGTGGCATCACCTTTCTGATCTCACGGTCCTCTTCCAGAACAAAAGAGAAACAATAACAACAATGGAGAATATTCAATCAATTCATGCCAACAAGCCCAAAGGTTGGCAATCAAATATGGTCTTTGTCAACTCTTTGACCAAGCTGCCTTGTGATGTCAGAAAAAGACAGGAAAAGTTTGGTACTGGAGGAGCAGCTGTTCTGGAACATATCAAGATCATAACCACCTTATACACCTCCAACAGAGCTGCAGTGGTGGCAGCAGCAGCAATTACAACAGTGCTAAGGAAGGACCGCCATGCATGATGGCCAGAGCACCAGCAATGCCCACTCTGCCTCAGCAACAGCAGCACAATGTCTTATGATCCTAGGAAAGCACCTGTAAAAAAATTGCCCCAAAGATGGCTAAGACTATCAAGGCATTCAGGAATAGATTTTCTCAGAGATAAAGCCTTCCTGTAAGATGGGAAAGAAGGAGAGGCTGGTGAGGAGGGAGGGGGAAGAGGAAGAGTGAATCTCACAGAGGAATCTAGGATATTTTGCTCCATGGAGCCAGTCACTACCACATGCATCTCCAAAACCTGCCCAAGGATTGACAGAACTATTTCTCCAGTTTTAGTGACTGTAAACCTATATACAGCTCCTACTTCCCTGCGCAGAAAGCACTTGAGACTTTTTTTTAAGGGGATTGGGATTAAGTGATTTGCCCCAGGGTTACACAGCTAGTAAATTTCTGAGGCCAGATTTGAACTCAGGTCTTCCTGACTCCAGGGCTGGTCCTCTATCCACTGCGCCTCCAGCTGCTCCTACTGAGACTTTAAAAGGAAAGATGTGAAGCCTTGGACTGTCAATTCAACTTTGTTAGCAAACCTCTTTGTAAACTATGTAAAATAGTTTTAATTAATAAATATTTCCCCAAATTGTAAAACAAACAGACAAATAAATAAGGCCATTAACTAGCAACGTGGATAGTGTCCTAGACCTATGATCAGGAAGACCTGAGTTCAAATGCAGCCACATATACTTACAACTGTACAATCTGGACAACTTGCTTAACCTCTGTCTGCTGCAGTTTCCTCATCCATAAAATGGGAATGATAATAGTACTGACTTTCTAGTGTTGTTCTGAGGATCAAAACGAGATAATAATTTTAAAGTGCTCAGCACAGTGATTGGCACATCGTAAGTGCTTATTCACTTATTTCCCCTTTCAGTTTCCTCATCTGTAAAATGGTGGATAATAATAGTACCCACCTTCCAAAGTTATTGAAAGGATGAAATGAGATAATATTTTAAAAGCACTTTGCAAACCTTAAAACACTACATAAATACTTTCTTCTACTGCTTATTCTTTTATTACCATCAGTATTATTAGGCATAATATCTAGTCCCTTTACTATTCTATCTTAGTTATAATTTCCTCTGCATAGTCTACAGACTTTTAATGTCCTTCCTAAAAATGTCATGCCTGCAAATGAATGCAGCACTGCAGATGCATTAGGATTAGGGCAGAACATGAAGTATGTGACTCTTTGCTTCTTGATATTCTATCTCTCTTTAGGTGGTAGCCTATGATAAGGTTAGCTTTTCTGACCTGCACGATACACTATTGATCATTCTGATCAATTTACTAAAACTCCCAAATCATCTTGAAAACAAAAATTTGCCTAGCCATATCTATTAGGAGCAAGGATCCATCTTTTCCTTGCAACTAAAGTTAGTTTTCCCTAAAAGACAGGGAAAACTGGTCCATGGTACCTGATTGGGTCCTTCGTCCCTTGCTTTTTGGTTAGCTAAAGCCTTAAAAAGTTCTCCTATCACAAACTTAGATTTGGGACCCCTTTGAATTAATGGGTGTCTGAAGACCATATCATTAACCACACCTAAGCCTGATAACCACAAAGACATCAGAGTTGCCATGTGTAGAGAAGCTAAGTACTACTGGATCTTTATTGTATATCCTTCTGTGTTAAGGCAAAATAAATTTCTTGTTATTAATGATTCCATGACTTAGGAATACCCTCATTTCATGCCAACATTACTTCATTTAACTTCTTTATGATGTTGGTGTTATGTCTACTCTAATACCATGCTTCTCTACCCAAGTGTGAAATGTTACATTAATCCCCTTTAAAATTTATCAAATAAGTCTGGGCAACTGTTCAGGCCTGTTGAAGCCTGTTTAAATTCTTACTGTTATCCTAAATTTAAAACTTCTTAGTTTTGTGATTTCTAAAAATTTGATAGGCATGCTTTTGATATCTTTATTCATTGGTAGACATGTTAACCAACTCAAAATAAACCCCAGGGATACTATACCAGAGAGCTTCTTCAAAGCTGACATAAACTCATTAATGAATACTCTTTGGCTAGAGTCACAGATTTTATTAAATTTTACTATATGATAATGTACTCAAAACTCTATGATTCTGGAGAAAGTTGAATGGCAATAGACAGGACTGTGCCTTTTTCTAAGCTGTACTTGGCATCTTCACAAAACTGCCTATGTATTACGGCATAAAACCTCACAAATAAATGCAGAGAAACAGAAAGATCAAATACAGTCTTTCCAGACCATAATTTAAGAAAAATTACATTCAATGAAGGGCCATGGAAACATAGATTAAAATTAATTAGAAAGTAAATAATCTAATCCTAAAGAATGGCTGGGTCAAAGAAAAAATCATAGAAACAATGAATAATGTCATTAAAGATTAGAATGACAACAATGAGACAACAGGACAAAATTTGTCGTATACAATTGTCGTATACAATCAAAGCAGTACTTAGGAATTCACATCTCTAAATGCTTAACATAAGAAAAAGAGAGAGAGAAGTTTGGGCATGCAATTAAAAAAAAACTTTAAAAATCTCCAATTAAATACCAAATTGGAAATCCTGGTAAAGGAGATATTAATCAAATTTAAAGTAGAAAAACCCATTGAACTGATTAATAAAACTGGGAGCTGGTCTTATCAAAAAAAACCAATAAAATAGGTAATGTTAGAAGTTTTGGCATAAGTGACCATATTAATAACAAAAACAACAAAAAGGATATGATTATCTCATTTAGATGCAGAAAAAAAGCTTTTTGAAAAAGAAAATTTATTCCACTAAGAAACATTAGAAAGCATAGAAATAAATAGGGCTTTCATTAAAATGATAAATAGTATCTATCTAAAACTAAAAGCAAGTATTATCTGTAATGGGGGTAAGCTAGTAGTCTTTCCAGTAAGATCAGGAGTGAAGCAAGGATGTCCATTATCAACACTGTTATTTAATATTGTACTAGAAATGCTATCTACATCAATAAAACAAGAAAAAGAAATTTAAGGAATTAGAATGGACAAATAGGAAACAAAACTATGACTCTTTGCAGAAGATATGAGGTTATACTTTCATAATCCTACAGAATCAACTAAAAACTAATTCAAAAATGAACATTAGCAAAGTTGCAGGACATAAAATAATTCACATAAATCATTAGCATTTCAATATGTTACCAACAAAGTCCAGGAGGAAAAGATAGAAACAGAAATTCCTTTTAAAATAACTTTAAATTTGTATAACCTATATTGGATTGCTTACCATCACAGGGAGGGGAAAGAGGAGAGAATGAGAAAGGGGTAGAATTTGGAAATCAAACTTTAAAAAAAGGTTATTATTTTATTTTAATATGTATTATTGTGAGTATTTTAATATGTAATTGGGAAAAATAAAATAGTACTTAAAAAATAAATTAATTGTGGAAAATGTAAAATACTTGAGAGTCTACTTACCAACATGTATGAAATTACAAAACACTTTACACACAATGACAGATTGAAATAATTAGAAAAATTGTAATTGCTCATAGCTAGATTGAGCCAACATCAGAAAAATGATAATTGTACTTAAATTAACTGTGTTGTTCAATGCCATATTAATTCACCAAGGTTTCATTTTATGGAACTAGAAAAAATAACAAAATTTGTTTCAAAGAACAAAATATCAGGAATGGCAAGGGAATTAAACGGAAAAAAAAAAGTGCAGTAAGGTGGCCTAGTAGTACCAGATCTCAAACCATATAACAAAGTGGTAATCATCCAAACAATTTTGTACTGACCAAGAAATAGAGTGGTAGATCACTGGAATAGATTAGTTACACAATACACAGTAGTAAATGATCCCAGTAGTTTAGTATTTGGTAAACAGAAAGTTGAAAGCCTTTTGGGACAAAAGCTCAGCATTTTACATGAATTTTTGACAAAACTTTCTGGGAAAACTGGGAAGCACTGTGTCAGAAATTAGTTATACACTAACATCTGAGACCGTATGCCAAGATAAGATTGAAATAAGGTTGATATAAAAGGTGATATCATAAGCAAATTAGGATAGCAGGGAAAAATGTAAATGTCTTTGGAAAATGGAAGAAGGAAGAATTTATACAAGAGATAATGAAGATCACAGGATATAAAATGGATAATTTTTATTAAATTAAATTGTTACTATTATTATTTTTTTTTTTTGCATAAGAAAACCCAATGCATTCAAGAGTAGAAGGAAAGAAAGAAACTTGGGGGGGAGAGAATTTATAGCAAGTGTTTCTGATAGAGGCCTCATTTCTCAAATATGTAGAGAAATGAATCAAATTTATAAGAAAACAAGTCATTCCCTAATTGATAAATGCTCCAAGCATATGATCAGACAGTTTTCAGAAGAGGAAATCAAAGCTATTCATAGTCATATGAAAAAATACTCTAAATCATTATTGATTGGAGAAATGCAAATCGTAACAGCTCGTATCTTAGAGATTGGTTAATATGACAGAAAAAGAAAATGATAAATGTCAGAGGGATTGTAGAAAAATTAAGACACTAATGCCCTGTTGATGGAGTTATGAATTGATCTAGTCTTGCTGGAGAACAATTTGGAACCATGCTCACAGGACTATAAAACTGTGCATGCCCTTTGACCCAGCAATATCACTACTAAGTCTGTAGCTCAAAGAGATCAAAGAGAAAGGAAAAGGACTTATTTGTACAAAAATATTTATAGCAACTCTTTTGTGGTAGCAAAGAATTAGAAATTGAGGGGATGTCCATCAACTGGGAAGTGGCAGAACAAGGTGTGGCATATGATTGTGATGGAATACTACTGTACTACAGAAAATGACAAGCAAGATGGTTTCAGAAAAAACATGGGAAGGAACATGAACTGATGCACATTGAGGTCAGCAGAACCAGGGGAACATTGTACACAGTAACAGTAATACCATGCGAGGATCAAATGTGAATGACTGAACTATTCTTAGCAATACAGTAATCCAAGACAATTCTGAAGGATTTATGATGAAAAATGCTATTCAGCTCCAGAAAAAGAATCAATGAGGTCTCTAGATTAAAGCATAATTTTTTTCACTTTATTTTTCTTGTGTGTTTTTTGCAACATCACTAACATAAAAATACATTTTGCATGATTTCACATGTATAATTTATATCACATTTCTTGCCTTCTCAGTGGGTAGGGAAGAGATGCATGAGAGGGGAATATTTGGAACTCAAAATTGAAAAAAAAAACATTGAATGTTTAAAATAAATAAATAATAAATACTTATTTAAAAACAAACAACCTTCTATACTCTTTCAATAGCTCTCTAGTCTGGCCTAAAACTAAATTATAGAAACTATTGGGATTTTTGCTGTTGTTAGTTGGCATAGCTTATAATCATCATTCTCAAATGTTTTCACCTGAAGACTGATTTACACTATTAAAAATTGAGAATCCCCAAAAGCTTTTGTTTATGAAGGTTTTAATAATGTGATAATTATGAAGATAACCATAATAAGTGTTTACTGTATTAGAAATTAAAACTGATACTTTAAAAATACATTAATTCATTTAAAACAATCTCTTATGTAGGTTTTTAAGTAGTAAACTTGTGTATTATAATATATGCCATTTTAATGAAAACTACTTTTAAAAGAGAAAAATAGTTAAAAGAGTGTTTAGCATTTTGATTTTGGCAAATCTCTTTAATATGTGTTTAAGAGAACATAGCTGAATTCTTTTTTAAAAAATTTTGTTAGTTTATTGTGATTTATCAACAATCACTTCCATATAATTTTGAGTTTAAAATTTTTCTACACGTCCTCCCCACCACCCTTCCCAAGATGGCATACAATCTGATATAGGCTATATGTTTACATTCCTATTAAACATATTTTCACATTAGTGAAGTTGTAAGTAAAAATTAAAACCAATACGAGGAATCATCAGAAAGAGGAAACAAAATTCAACAGAAGAGAAAAAAAATGATAGCGATTCAACTTCCATAGTTATTTCTTTGAATGTGGATAGCATTTTCCATCACAAGGCCTCTGGAGATGTCTTAGATCCTTGTAATGCTGAGAAGGGTTAAGTTTATCAATATTAGTCATCGCACAACGTGGCTGTTATTGTATACAAAGTTCTCTTAGTTCTCCTCATTTCACTCAGTATCAGACCATACAAGTCTTCCCAGCTTTTTCTGAAGTCAGCCTGTTCATCATTTCTTATAGCACAATAGTATTCCATTACATTCATATACCACAACTTGCTCAGCCATTCCCCAATGGATGGGCATCCTCTCAATTTCCAATTCTTTGCCACCACAAAAAGAGCTGCTATGAATATTTTTGTACACGTGAGTCCTTTTCCCATCTGTATGATGTCTTTGGGATATAGCCCTAGGAGTGCTATTGCTGGGTCAAAGGGTAGGCACATTTTTATAGCCCTTTGGGCATAGTTCCAAATTGTTCTCCAAAATGGTTGGATCATTTCACAACTCCACCAACAATGCATCAGTGTTCCAATTTTCCCACATCTTCTCCAATATTTAACATTTTCCTGTTTTGTCATGTTCGCCAATCTGGTAGGTATGATGTGGTACCTCAGAGTTGTTTTGATTTGCATTTCTCTAATCAATAATGATTTAGAGCATTTTTTCTTATGACTATAGATGGCTTAAATTTCTTCATTTGAGAACTGTCTGTTCATATACTTTGACCATTTATCAATTGGAGAATGGCTTATTCTTATACATTTGTCTTAATTCACTATATATTTTAGAAATGAGGCCCTTATCAGAGAGACTGGTTGTAAAAATTCTTTCCCAATTTTTCTACCTTCCTTCTAATCTTAGTTGCATTGGCTTTCTTTGTGCAAAAACTTTTTGTTTTAATGTACTAAAAATTATCCATTTTGCCTTTCATAATGTTCTCTGTCTCCTGTTTGGTCATGAATTCTTCTGTTCTCCATAGATCTGATAGGTAAACTATTCCTTGTTCTCCCAGTTTACTTATGTATCAGCCTTTTATCTAAGTCATGAACCCATTTTGACTTTATTTTGGTATATGGTGTGAGATTTGGGTCTATGCCTAGTTTTCTGCCACACTCTTTTCCAATTTTCCCAGCAGTTTTGCTCAAAGAGTGGGTTCTTGACCCAGAAACTGGGGTCTTTGGATTTATCAAATAACAGATTACTATAGTCATTGACTACTGTGTCTTGCATATTTAACCTATTCCACTGATCCACCTCCCTATTTCTTAGCCAGTACCAAGCAGTTTTGATGATTGCTGCTTTATAATACAATTTAAGATCTGGAATTGCTAGGCCACCTTCCCCTGCATTTCTTTTCATTAGTTCCTTTGATATTCTGGACCTTTTGTTTTTCCAAATGAATCTAGTTATTATTTTTTCTAACTCTATAAAATAATTTTTGGTAGTTTGATTGGTATGGCACTGAATAAGTAAATTAGCTTAGGTAGGATTGTCATTTTTATTATATTAGCTCGGCCTACCCATGAGCAACTGATGTTTTTCCAATTATTTAGATCTGATTTTATTTGTGTGAAAAGTGTTTTGTAATTGTGTTCATAGAGTTCCTGGGTTTGTTTTGGTAGGTAGACTCCTAAATATTTTATAATGTCTACAGTAAGTTTAAATGGGATTTCTCTTTCTATCTCTTGCTGTTGGGCTTTGTTGGTAATATATAGAAATGCTGATGATTTATGTGGGTTTATTTTATAGCCTGCAACTTTGCTAAAGTTGTTTATTATTTCAAGTAGTTTTTTACTTGATTCTCTAGGATTCTCTAAGTATATCATCATGTCATCTGCAAAGACTGATAGCTTTGTTTCTTCTTTGCCTATTCTAATACCTTCAAGTTCTTTTTCTTCTCTTATTGCTAAAGCTAATTTCCAGTACAATATTGAATAACAGTGGTGATAATGGACATCCTTGTTTCACCCCGATCTTATTGGAAATGCTTCTAGCCTGTCCCCATTACATATAATGCTTGCTGAAGGTTTTAGATAGATGCTATTTATTATTTTAAGGAAGACTCCATTTATACCTATGCTTTCTAGTGTTTTTAATAGGAATGGGTGTTGTATTTTATCAAAAGCTTTTTCTGCATCTATTGAGATGATCATGTGGTTTCTGTTGGTTTTGGTGTTGATATGCTCAATGATGCTGATAGTTTTCCTAATATTGAACCAACCCTACATTCCTAGGTCACAGTGTATTATTCTTGTGATAAGTTGCTGCAATCTATTGCTAGTATTTTGTTTAAAATTTTTGCATCTATATTCATTAGAGAAATTGGTCTATAATTTTCTTTCTCTATTTTGACTCTTCCTGGTTTAGGTATCAACACCATATTTGTATCATAAAAAGAATTTGGTAAGACTCCTTCTTCACCTATTTTCCCAAATAGTCTATATAGTATTGGAATTAATTGTTCTTTAAATGTTTGATAGAATTCATGTAAATCCATCTGGCCCTGGAGATTTTTTCCTAGGGAGTTCATCAATGGCTTGTTCAATTTCTTTTTCTGAGATGGGGTTATTTAAGTATTTTACTTCCTCTTCGTTAATCTGGGCAATTTATATTTTTGTAAATATGTATCCATTTCACTAAGATTGTCAAATTTGTTGGCATATAGTTGGGCAAAATAATTCCTAATTATTGTTTTAATTTCCTCTTCCTTGGTGGTAGCTTCACCCTTTTCATTCTTGATACTAGTAATTTGGTTTTCTTCTTTCTTTTTTTAATTAAATTAACCAAAGGTTTATCTATTTTATTGTTTTTTTCATAAAACCAGCTCTTAGTTTTATTTATTAGTTCAATAGTTTTCTTAATTTCAATTTTATTAATTTTTCCTTTGGTTTTCAATATTTCTAATTTGGTGTTTAGTTGAGGATTTTTAATTTGTTCTTTTTCTAGTTTTTTTAGTTGTATGCCCAATTCATTGATCTCCTCTTTTTTTTTTATTTATGTAAGCATTTAGAAATATAAAACTTCCCCTAAGAACTGCTTTCCTGCATCCCATAGTTTTGGTATGTTGTCTCATTATTGTCATTCTCTTGAATGAAATTATTGATTGTTTCTATGATTTGTTGTTTGACCCAATCATTTTTTAGGATTAGATTATTTAGTTTCCAATTATTTTTTAGTCTATCTTTCCATGGCCCTTTATTACATATAATTTTTATTGCATCATGATCTGAAAAGGATGCATTTAATATTTCTGCCTTTCTGCATTGGATTGTGAGGTTTTTATGCCCTAGTACATGGTCAATTTTTGTGTATGTGCCATGTACTGCTGAGAAAAAAGTATATTCCTTTCTATCCCCATTCAGTTTTCTCCAGAGGTCTATCATACCTAACTTTTGTAATGTTCTATTCACCTCCTTAACTTCTTTCTTGTTTATTTTGTGGTTAGATTTATCTAGTAGAGAGGGGGAGGTTGAGGTCCCCCACTAGTATAGTTTTGCTGTCTATTTCTTCCTGTAACTCCCTGAACTTCTCTAAGAATTTGGATGCTATACCATTTGGTGCATATATGTTTAGTAATGATATTACTTCATTGTCTATGGTGCCTTTTAGCAGGATGTAGTTTCCTTCCTTATCTCTTTTGATTAGATCTATTTTTGCTTTTGCTTTGTCTGAGATCAGGATTGCTACCCCTGCTTTTTTTACTTCAGCTGAAGCATAATATATTCTGCTCTAGCCTTTTACCTTTACCCTGTATGTGTCACTCTTTTTAAAATTTGTTTTTTTTAAACAACATATTGTAGGATTATGGTTTTTAATCCATTCTGCAATCTTTTCTGTTTTATGGAGAGTTCATCCCATTCACATTCACAGTTATGATTACTATCTGTGTCTTTTTCTCCATCCTTTTCTTTTATGCTTTTTTTCTCCTTTTTCTCCCCCCACTAGTGTTTTGCTTTTGACCACTGCCTCCTTCAGTCCCTCCCCTTTTATTATCCCTTTCCCTTTTCTTCCCCTTTACTTACTGCTTTTCCCTCCCTTCTTTCCCCCTCCCTTTTCTTTCCCCTTTTCCCTCCTACTGCCTATAGGGCAAGTTAGATTTCTATACCTAACTGATTATATTATGCCCTTCTTGAGCCAAATCTGATGAGAGTAAGGTTCAAACAATGCTCCCCCCCCTTCTTTCCCTCTGCTGTAATAGGATTTTGTGTCTTTTCCTGTAATGTAATTTACCCTTGTCTGCCTCCTTTCTCAGTACATTTTCTAAGATCAGATTGATCCACTTATTTGGATCCATTTAACCCACTTGATTAGATTTTTTTTTATCATTACATCAAAGTCAACTAATATCCACCCTCTTTATGTATACTCCTTTAACATGGTGTAATAACAATACAGTTCTCAAGGGTTGCAAGTGTCATATTCCCTTGTAGGGGTAAACAGCCCCCTTATTAACAACATATTGTATCTTTCTGTCCCATTTACCTTTTTATGTCCTTTTGAGTCCTGTACTTGAAGATCAAATTTTTTGTTGAGCTCTGGTCTTTTTATCAGGAAAGTTTGGAAGTCTCCTATTTTTGTTGAATATCCATCTCTCCTCTTGAAAAATGATGCTCATTTTTGCTGGGTAATTGATCCTTGGCTGCATTCCAAGCTCCTTTGCCTTAAGGAATATCATGTTCCATGCCCTGTGGTCTTTTAATGTAGAAGCTGCAAGGTCCTGTGTAATCCTGACTGTGGTTCCATGATATTTAAATTGTTTCTTTCTGGCTGCTTGCAGCACCTTCTCTTTCATCTGGTAATTTTGGAATTTTGCTATTATATTCCTTGGCGTTGTCAATTTGGGATCTCTTTCAGGTGGTGATCGTGGATTTTTCTATGGTTATTTTCCTTTCTGGTTCTAGTACCTCAGGGCAGTTTTCCTTTATGATTTCCTGAAAGATACTGTCCAGGCTCTTTTTTTCATGATTTTCAGGTAGTCCAATAATTTTTAAATTGTCTCTCCTGAATCGATTTTCCAGGTCGGTTGTTTTACTGATGAGGTATTTTACATTTTCATCTATTTTTTCATTTTTTTGTTTCTGTTTGACTGATTCTTGCTCTCTCATAGAGACATTAGTTTCCATTTGTCCAATTCTAGTTTTTAACAGATTGTTTTCTTCTGTTAGTTTCTGTACTTCCTTCTTCAATTGGCCGATTGTGTTTTTTAGGGACTTGTTTTCTTCAGTGTATTTTTTTTCCAATTGGCCAATTGTATTTTTGAAGGACTCTTCTACCTCTCTCATTTGACTATTAAAATCCTTCTTGAGCTCTTCTAAGAAGGCTTTTTGGGCTTCAGACCAGTTCATATTCCCTTTTGTTGCTGCAGATGTGGGTTTGTTGACAATGTTGTCCTCTTCAGAATTTCTGTCTTGATCTTCACTCTTCTCATAATATGAATCTATGGTATTTCTTTTTACTCATGGTGTTTCTTTATTCCCTGGCCTTTAAAGAGATTGAGCTCTCCTGCTGGGGAACAGAGGGCTGACCCAAGCTTCTTGTGTTGGGAGCCTAGGTCTTGGTCACTGGCTTTGTGTGCTGGGGCCTCTTATGCTGGCAATTGGAGGCTGTAGGTTTCTGGCAGCTTACCTGTGTTGGGCTGGAATCAGCAAGGCTGGAACTTTCAGGCAATTCTAGGTTGCCTGCTTTTCCTTTCCTTTAGCTTTCTTCAGCTCCTTTTAGATGGGTGCTGCAGGGTGTTTATCTGCCTGGGGCCCCTTGCAGTGCTGCCTCCCTTTCTGCTAATGCACTGGGAGATTCCTTTGTGGTAGAGTGCTGACACCTGGTGGTTTTCTGAGCTGGTTTCCACCTTCCCCCCCCACTGAGGCACTCGGAGGTCCAGGTGTTGGTGTTTGCCTGCTCTACCACCTGGGCTTCAGGATTTTTACAATTGGAGGCTTAGGGTCTGACAGCTCACCTGGTGTTGGGTTGGAATCAGCAAGGCTGGGCTTTAGGAAGCTTTAGGTTGTTTCTTCACTCCTTTCAGATGAATGCTGCAGGGTACTTATCCGCCTGGGGCCCTTGTAGTTCTGCTCCCTTATTTTTGCTGAGGCACTGGGAGACCTGTTTGCTGGGCTGCTGCACTGCTGCTCCCTCTTTCTTCTAGTTCAGCTGTTGCAGGGCTTTTTTCTGGGGTGATATTTTCTGGGTTTTCAGAGGTTGATAGGGGAGAGTGAGAGTGACTGACTACCTTTTTACTCTGCTATCTTGGCTCCCAGAAGTGGAAGAAGAGATAGCTGAATTCATTTTATCTGCTTCTGCATTCAATTTCGTGCAATATTTATTTTGGTTGAATTTATGTAGAAAATCTGAACTCTCACATAGGTAGAAAAGTGATAAATATTTTAATAGGCAAATAAAGTGTATATCATTATGAAAAGTTTTGACCTTCACCTCCAGAAATGGTCCTGGTGACCCCAAGATCCTCAGAGCCCACTTTGAGAACAGCTGGACTATGGCAAGAGAGAAAATACTAGGAATCTGTCATATGATCTAATTAAATGGAAGGTAGTAGGTAGTGCTAAATCACTGAACTCTAAGTGTGTTTTCTCTCTCTCTCTCTCTCTCTCTCTCTCTCTCTCTCACTCTCTCTCTGTCTCACACACACACACACACACACACACACACACACACACACACACTACACTGTACACACACTGGTGTCAAAATAGGCACACCTAGACCAATTCCATCAATTTACAGGAAAACTTTTGTCTTATATCTTTAGTTTCTGTTGGGAATTATACTCTGATATTTTAGAGGTTATTTCGATGTTTCATATGTTTGTACTGAGCTGGAAATTCTCCTGAACGTTTACATGCTAGCTTGTTTCAGTAAATATCTCTTCCTCTATCACTCAAACAAAGTTGTCTATGTATTTAGTTGGCTCCTATCCATTAAACATGCTTTTGCTTACTGTTTAAAAAAAAATCCCTAGCTAAGAAATCACTGGCTTAGAACTTCATTGGATAGAAGGATTCAGATACAGAATTTTACAGAGAATTTTCTTTAACAGATTTATTGAAGAATCACGGGCACTATCTTTATCATCTTAGCAATGTTGCATAAATTTTCTATTAAGACTTATTTGTCAGAGGATTTTGAGAATATGGTGGAGTAGGTCAGAAAATTTCAAGCTCTCAATTTTCCTCCACAAAAGAGATAAAATATTGCCTCTGGGCAAACACAAAGGCATGAAAACAAATAAGAGTTGGGGCAGAACTGAGATCCTCCTGGGACAACTGCAGATCAGAAGAAAAATCCTAGAGGAGATTTTTTCCTGGGGAAGAGTAAACACTTCCAGGCTAGGGTCCCTTCAACAATAAACACCAAGCTGCTTAATCAACAAGTGGCAAGCCCTGGAGTTAGCTGGTTTGGGAGGCTGCCTCAGCCTCAGCCACAATAAATTTTACCCCCAGGAAAGTGAGGAGAGTTGGGCTTCTGACCTGGAGAAGATCTAGGGAAGCTCTGCTGAGGGGAATGCCAGACCTAACTTTGCTGTGGAGAAGTGGTGGGGGCTAGAAGGAATCGGCACATGCCCTGTGAGTGCAGAAGCAGTGAGGTGGGGACGTCTTTGCTGTGGGCAGTTGCAGGAGGATGGAGGTCTTGGTTTGAGTTCAAGGCCAGAAGGGTGAACTGAAGAGAATTAGAGGCATCATCCCCCACTTTCCAGGACTAGAGGTGGTTATAAAAACTAAATTATTACCAAAAACAAAAATGCACAGACAAAGGAGAAAGAATCCAAACACGGAGAGCTACTATGGGAATAGAGAAGATTGGGATTCATCTTCAGAGGAGGATAATGAAGCAAAGAAACCCTTCTCTCCCCCCAAAGAGTAATGTCAAATGGTCACCTGCCCAAAAAAGAACTCATTGAAGAACTTTAAAAAGACTTTAAAAGTCAAGTGAGAGAGACTGAGGGAAAACTAGAAAAATAAGAATAATACAAGAAAAACAAGATTATGAAAAGAAAGTCAACTAATTAGAAAAGGAGATCCAGAATCTTAAGGCAGAAAATGACTCCTTGAAAATCAGAATTGGGCAAGGGGAAGCCAGCAATGTTATAAGAGATGAAGAAATTTTTAAAAAATAATAAAAGAAAAAAATAGAAGAGAATGTTAAACATCTCATAAGAAAAGCAATGGATCTAGAGAACAGATCAAAAAGAGAAAAAATAAGAATAATTGGACTACCTGAAAGTTCTGATCAAAAAAAGAATCTAATACAGTAATACAAGAAATCATTAAAGAAAATTGCCCTGAAGCATTAGAAAAAGAGGAGAAAGCAGAAATAGAAAAAAATCCACCTATCAACACCTGACAGAAATCCTGTAAGGAAAACTCAAAGGAATGTTATAGTCAAACAACAAAACCCTCAGATAGAGGACAAAATATTACAAACAACAAGAAAAAAAATGATTTACATGCAGTGGTACCACAATTAGAATCACACAAGACCTAGCAGTGTTGACACTAAAAGATCACAAGTCTTGGAATACTGTGTATCAAAATGCAAAAGAACTTGACTTCCAGCTGAAAATATCGTACTTAGCAAAACTAAGCATAATTCTGAATGAAAAAAAAATGTTACTAGTAATTGGGTAACTTATAAGATAGATTGGGGTAGACCCTGAATATGATATGACTTCAAAAAGTAAAACCATTCAAGTACAGCTAAAAGAGTAATTATCTTTTACAAATGAAGTGCAAGAAGAAAAACTAATACAGAAGAATTTGATGGGAGAGTTAGTTCTGGGAACCTACTCTCATCAGGAATAGGTGTAAGAGGGGGGAAATATATATACGTTTAGAAGAGTATAAAAGTCTTCTAAATTTAGAAAGAAACAAATCTCTAAGGGGATAAGGGAGGGGGGAGAGGATAAAGGAGGGATCTTTAGAGGGAGGGTGTGGGAATAGGTTAAAAGGGGGATATATAAGGGAATTTAGATTTAGGGGCATGGGAGGATAAGGGAGAGATTGCTGGAGTCCAGGTAGGTTAAGTAATAAGAGGGTAAGTTAGCAGCTAGAAGTAAAATAGGGAATTTAGGAGAGATAGGAAAAAAAAGACATATACACAAACATTAGGGAAACACAAAACAAAAATATATGCTAAACAAGAAGATATATGCACAAAACAAAGATTAGGGAAAATATATGTTTACATATTTATGTATGTATAAATGTATGTGTATAAGTGTATGCATGTATCAATACCAATATATAAATATATCCAATGCTCAACTGTAGCCTTGGGGTGGTGGGTAGGTGGAAAAAAGAACAAAATAAAAAGTGTACAGCAGAAAACAAAAGAAAACCTACAAGGAAACAAAGAAAAGATGGACAGCTTTCAACATAATGCACAGTATTTAATATATAGGCTTTCTTAAAATGAAATATTATTGCTATATAATTTGGATCCTCTCATGTTCTGCTGCACACATGACTTTTTTTGTTTTTCTTATTTTATATTTAAGTTTATAATGTTTCTTTTTATTTTCTTATTATGTATTTAAGTTTTAGCACTTGTCTAAAATTAAAAAAGAAAAAAAGAAAAAGAAAAAAATAATAAAAGAGTTATTTGTCCTCACATGAATTACCCAATTGGAAAAGTTTCATATTTGAGACTAGATGTGCATGCTCTATGTGTGTCATCCCAAAAGAGGGCTAGAGAAATTCAAAAAGGCTCAATGCCAGAAAGCAAGAAAGCAGATGATTTCGTTCTTTTTTTTCTACAACTAATTAGGCCATTTCCTAATATGGGGAAGAGTTGTATTCTTCATCAGTGGAAACAATGGCCAAACTGATGATACCAACCATTTTTAAAAAATTAACTTGGATACTAATTTTTTAAAAAATGCTAATATTTTAATTCATTTGTATTTTACATAGAACATATTTTCTGTTGTCCCAGACCCCTTTTCACTTACAGAATGTGCAATTTTTTATATTAAATAAAACCACATATTATTGTATCATAACTGGGGGTAGTAAAATTTTGTATATGATATGATACATTACATAATAATATGATTTAATGGAGAATGATTTAATAAATTGGTTCTACACAGGACCATATAATGCTTTTAGCAAAATTCCAAAGTCTCATAAAAGGTATCAATCTAACTATTTTTGTTTAATCAAACAAGAAAGGCTACATCAGAGATCCTGTCTGTGCCCTTCTGTCTTCTATATATAGCAACACTGGTGATCAGACTGATGGAGAAAATGCTGAGTTCTATCTATATAGAAGGTTCTGATGACCGTCATTACCAGCCTGTGACATTTTTAACCTCTTGTTGACTAAAGGCAATGGAAAGGCCTAAATTTAGAGGTGATAAAAAGACAGACAAGTTGTTTTTTTCATTAGCACCCATTCTTTATTAGGCTTAGCTTCCCAGTATGGTAGAGTCTTCTTCATATGAAAAGGACTTTATCATGAAAATGTTCTTTATCACATTGAATCAGGACTAGTTCCCTAGCTAAGCAAATCTTTTTTTTTTATCTTATCTATACACAATTTCCCCAGGCTAGATTCAAATCCTTTACCCAAAATGATCAAGATTAAACTTCCCTAGCCTTTCTGCCATTTATCTAGCATTACTACAATTTACATGGTAGGTATAATCAGTGATATTTACACATATGTAGTTATGTCAGTAAGAATAACTTGGGTCTATTGGAAGTGAACATTAGGGAAAGTAAGGATCCTTTCTCCTCATCTTGTAGTGGAGAGACATTGAGTAGGGCTGTCAATAAAACACTAGAAACTGCTTCTCCTTGAAAAACTAGGCAATCTGGCCATCATCAACCTTATTGAACACAGAATGCTACCTATAAGTATTCAATACACAAATTATGATTGGAACCATCTGTAGAAAGTTATAGAAATTCTAGGAAAGTCATTGATTTAGAGGTAGGCAATTGACTTCACGTAAAATTCTTAAAACACAAACACTCAAAATCTGCAAAGATTTTCTTTAGAGAAAAACAAAGAAAATACTCTCTTGCAGTTGAGTGCTCTACATATCATAAAAGACATGTGGCATCCCATCAATATCTAATTGTATTAGATATTCTTCAGGGGCTCCAGGAAAACAGATGGAAAGGGCTCTTACTATTGATCAACATTCAGAAATTCAAGTGTTCATTGTTTACTGAACTGGTCAATTACCATTGAATTTTTCATTCTGACTTAAAATGAAAAAAATCACAAATGAAGACATTTTATATAATGTGTGATTTGATAAAGAGTAAGGATTAGAATTTTAGAGTTCTACACTGTATGCAAATAAATGTAGGGGTGTGGATTTAAATGAATAAACATTAGTTTAACTTTTTTTTACTTCATTTCTCTTTGTCCCCTTCTATCAAATGACACAGAAGGTGAACTGTGTTTTTGAATCTCTTATTCCAACCTCATAATTGCTTCTTTCAAAGTCAGAATAGTGAAAGCTACCATTAAATGTTAATATTATAAGAGTTTGTGCCTTTTGATCTCAGGGAAATTCAGATGTAAAAATAGCTATGGACAAGAAGACACCCAGAATCCTTTCTTATTAAAAAAAAGTGCTTATAATTTTAATATAATGAATGATGAATTTTTACCTCAAAAAATCTGAGTTCCCAAAATAGAAAATGCAGTTGAAGAACCAAGAACAGTATATTGTGTTTCCTGTCTAAGAGAATCAGCCATTCTCAAGATGTGCCACAGATTAGTTAGGAAAAGGAATCAAGTAGAAATTTTCACATAAAATCACATCAACAATGAAAGAAAATATTTTATCATAAAGAGAATTTCAGGTAGCACATAGGCAGGGGTGCACTGGAGCCTGTGTGAACCAATAAGTCAGTTTGTTAAATTTTCAATGTGAGTATTTGCACCTCAGAAATTGGCAAAGATTACAAATTAGGCTTTGGTTTGCTATTTTGTTTATTGTGTAGACTTAAAATGCAGATTCTTAATGCAGATTAAATTTAAAAGTGTATCATAGGTTCAGTTTTTGTTCATTTGTCTCCTGTTGGAGAGCTCGGTGTTTAGCATTCACAGAACACCCTGTGCAAGTGGGACTGACTTTTGATTATCCATATTATTAAAGAGGAACAGGAATGTGGATAAAACAGAAAGGCTGGATAATCCGCAAATCCTCAGGATGATCTTTGCTTTAGAGAATTCTATGACAACTGCTTTGCATACCCTGAATTAAAGACAACTAACACCCAGAGGCAAGTAGCCAGTGGAAGTGCCAGGTGACAGGGCTTGCAGATTGGCTTTAAAGGTGACACAGATTATCTACCTGGTCCAAACCTCAGATCTCAGTAGGTCAGATCCTTTAAAATGAAAGGGGGTGAAGTGATCAGCATACTTCACACATCTCTCTAAATGCAGTCACTTGGTTTTAGGTAGTTTTCTTTTTTATTTTCACATTTTAGAAGTTTATACTCTGCTAACTGACCTCTGGTTTCCTGACTGCTATTTTCCTTTGTTCCTTTTTTGTTATGATTCATTTGATTTTTGTTTTTGTTTTTGTTTTTGTTTTTTGCTTACCTGCTTTTATTATTGCCTGGTTTCAATTCAATTCAAATTGAATCCAAGTCAATTCCAATTTAATTAAATTCAGCAATAAATTCTGTATATAGCACCTACTATGCTCCAGGCACCATATTTAGGTGTCTAGGATACAGAAACAAAAATGTAAGATGATGGAGGAGATTAAAGTACTGGGGAAGGAGGAAAAAGGAAGCCGGGTGAATACAAAATACATGACCAGTTTGTGAACAAGCATTTGCTAAGCCCCTACTTTTTTGGCAGGCATTGTGCTAAGCTCTGAGGATAAAAAGAAAAGTAAAAGTTGGTCCTTGGTTTCAAGGATCTTACTGTATAAGAGAGGAAAAAGTATGAAAAACTGTGTATAAACCAAATATAGACAAGATATATTGGAGATAATCAATAAAGGAAAGACACTAATATTAAGGGAGGTTGGGAAAGGGTTCTTGTAGAAGGAGGGATTATAGCTGGGATTTAAAAGAAGCCAGGTAGCCAGGAGGCAGAGATGTAAAGAAAGAGACTTCCAAGCATGGGGGAAAGTCAGTGAATGCATGGAGTCAGGAGATGGAATGTCTTCTAGGAGAATGTGAGGAGGTTAAATATTACTGGATTGTAGAGTATATGGGGTTTGGTAAGGCATAGCCATTGTTACTATATAGAAGAGTACTTAAGCATGGGAGTGGGTCTACAGTACAAGAAGGCTATAAAGGCAGGGGAATGGAGATTCTGAAGGACTTTAAATGCACAACGGAGGATTTTGTATTTGGTCCTGGAAGTGATAGGGAACAACTGGAATGTATTCAGTGGTGGTGGTGGGGAGCATAATTAGACCCATGGTTTAGGAAGATCATTTGACAGCTGAATGGAGGATGGACTGGAGGGGTAAGAACTTGAAGATGACAGACCAACCAAAAGGCCATTGCAACATATGAGGTATAAAATGATGAGGACCTGCGCCAGGGTGGTGGCAGTGTTAGAGGAGGGAGAGAGACGTATTTGAGAGATTTTACAAAGGTTACATCAAAAGGATTTGGCAACAGATTGGATACAGAGGTGATGAATGACAGTGAGGAATAGAGGCTATCACCTGGGTTGAGAATCTGGGTACCTGAGAGAATAATGGTTCTTTCAATAGAATAGGGAAATTTCAGGGGGAGAGGAGACATTTCAAGGAAAATATAATGAGCTCAATTTCTGTCATTTTGTATTTAAGGAACCAGTGGCATAAATGTCTACTTTGAGAGATTCAATTGCCATTTGGAGAAGTCAGTATGGAGAATGAAGAAAGATTAGGACTGAATATATATATCTTAGAATCATCAGCATAAAGATGATAATTGAATTCATGTTAGCTGGTAAGATCAACAAGAAAAATAGTATAGAGGCAAGAGAAGACGGCATCAACCATTAGCATAAATGACCGGGACAAAGCTGAACAGAGATCTAGCAAAGACTGAGAAGGAGCTGTCAGACAGAGGAGAGGGGAACCTGAAAAGAATAAAGTTAGAGAGAAAGAAGAACCTAGGAAAAGAGGATGAGCAACAGCATCAAAGGCTGCTGAGAGGTCATGGAGGATAGTGGTTATGAAAAGGCCTTTGGATTTGCCAATTAAAAGATCATTGGTAATTTTGGAGAGTGAAATTTCAGTTGAATGATGATAGCAAGTTAAGATGAAAATGAGAGGTACAGAAGTTGAGGCACCAATTTTAAATGGCCTTAAGTACTTTAGCCACAAAAAAGGAGAAGAAGCATGGAAACATATCTAACATGTATAACTAGACCAAGTGAGGGATTTTGTTTGGTTTTTTGTTTTTACAATGGGAGAGACATGGATATATTTGTAGGCAGTAGGGAAGCAGCCATTTGACAAGGAGAAATTGAAGACAAATGAGAGAGAATGAATCTGTAGAAGAAAAGATAGAATGGGATGTCTTGTGCATATAGAGGGTTTTGCCTTGGCAAGAAGGAGCATCTCTCCATGTAAGACAGGGATGAAGGAGAGAATAGTGGCAGAAGGTATCTGAAGAATGTGAAACAAGGAAAGAAGAGGGAGCTCTTGGTGAATGACTTCAGGTTTTTCATTTTCTTTTTCAGTAGAATATAAGGCAAGTTTCTCAGTTGAAGATAGGGGGTGGTATTGGAGGTTTAAAGAGGGAAGAAAAAGTTTGGAAAAGCCGTTGTACTGAGTGGGATAGTGACTCAGGGAGGTATAAAAAATTTCCCTGCTACCATGAGGGTTTAGTTGAGATTATGTAAGATAAATGTATTGTGAATATGGTTAGCATGGTTTATAATTTCTTTGGATTTGATTTATAGTAGCTCTTTTTGTCATGACAAATTGAGGGGATGTCCATCGATTGGTGAATAGCTGAACAAATCATGGTATATGATTGTGATGGAATGCTGTTGTGCTATGAGAAATGATGAGCAGGAAAGACTTACATGAACTGATGCAAAGTGAAGTGAGCAGAACCAGGGGAATATTGTTCATACTAACAGCAATATTGTAAGAATAATCAATTGTGAAAAACTTAGCTTCTCTGATGAAGACATGATCTAAGAAAATTACAAAGGATTCATGATGAAAAATGCTACCCATCTCCAGAGAAAGAGAACTGATGAATTCTGAATGCAGATTAAGCCACTTTTAAATCTTTCTTCCTTTAGTTTGGTTTTCTTTGCCTGTTTTCTTTTGCAACATGGGTAATACAGAAATATGTTTTGTGTAATTGATTTCATATGTATAATTAATGTCAAATTACTTGCCTTCTCAAGGAGGTGAAAAGGAGGAAGAGAATCAAAATTTTTAAAAAATGAACTTTAATCTTTTTACATGTAATTGGGAAGTATTTAACAATATAAAACATAATGGAAAAAAATCTTTGGATTTTTTTTTTCAGCAGCACATGAGTAAGAGCAAAGAGAAGGGAATAATCTAAAGTTGAAGTCTGGTCAGTAGGATAAAGGGTATGGAAATCAAGAGAAGAGGACAGAATGTAACTGAACAGGTTTATCAAGGGGTTACCAAGAAAAACAAAGGAGGAGAATTTAGCCAGTGCAGGGGTGATGCCCTCAAAAGGAACTGAGAAATTGAAGTATTGGAAGTCCAGGCAAAGATGAAGAACAGAGTTTGGTTTGGTGTTGCAACACAGAGTGAGAGATGGAAAGCAACAGATTGTCATCAAATAAGGGGATTTCATAGTTCATGGAAATGGTACATTTGTTAAGTATGAGGGTTTCTAAATGATGGAGGTGATGAGGGATTGTGCCATCTAGGCTTTGGGGACAGAAAGTGAAATGGCAAGAAAATGAAAGATGGAATATCATTTGAAGATATTGCCCGGACTACATCCTTAATTTACAAAATAGGTAATCTACATGTGAATAATTGGAAGTTCATTGTCTTCAAATTCAGTAATTATGTCCAATGCCAAACTCTTCAGTCTTGCCCCCTAAATAGGCCTCTCCTCTCTACTTCTCTAATTCTATTAATTTCAACATTATTTTCTTAACAAATCCAAATCTTTTTTGACTTTTCTTTTTTCCTCACCTACCATACAATTAGATAGATCCTACTGATTTTACCTTAGTGATATATCTCAAGTCCATTCCCCTTTTTCCTTTCACATTGCTACCAATCTAGGTGAGACCTTCATCACTCTCTCTGCTGAAATTTTATAATTCTTCCAACTGCCCTCTTGGCATCCAATCTCTCCTCACTGCAATCTAGTCTTCATGTAATTGCTAAAGTAATCTTCCTAACCCACGCATCTGACTGTGGTCAAAAAAATCTTCAGTGGCTCCCCATTGTCTATATTATAAAATACAGATTCCTTCCCTGTCAATTCTGTGAGCTTCCTTATGGCGTGTGATTCTTTTTCATGTTTTCTCAAAAATCCTCCCAAGAGGATACTCTATAAGCTTGAAATCATCCTCTAGGTGTTTTAACATTTAGTGGCTTTTTAACATTTTTGGGGCATCATTGGAGCACGCAGGTTATTCACTTTAATTTCTGACTCTTGCTACATGATCATCCCACCTTCTTTTCCGATAATCCATCCTGTGGACCATGTGTTTTCTGTTACTTCTTTATGACAAAACTTCAACTGCAATGTTTTGGAAGTTTGGCTACACCCACACACTCCACTGTCATTTGGGTCACATGCCACAATCAAAGGGGGTTAGTATTAAACCAGAAGATATCTGGAGGAGGAGGATCAGGATTTTAAGGGTACTTAAATCTTCCCATACAACAATTGATTGCAGGATTTGGGGATGCTGTTTAGCCTAGAGAAAAAAAAAAGACTTAGGTCAAATGATAGATGCCTTCAAATATGGGAAAGATTGTCATGTTGTTGAAAGAGAAGAAGAATTTTAATATTCAGCATAGTTCCAGAGGATGCAACTGTTACCAAAAAATGGAAGTTACGCGAAAACAGATTTCAAACTATAGGAAAGCAAATTTTGAACCAATATAATGTTGAGGTTTCTATACATTAGTATAGTCTGCAATTGCAACTCTTTTTTGACATAGAGAATTCTCAGTCATTGGAAATATTCAATCAGAGATTAGATGACTGTTTTGGGGTAATAGAGAGGTGATTCAGACATCAGTTTGAAAGTTGGATTATATGACCTCTAAAAAGTTACCCACAGAGAGAGAGAGAGAGAGAGAGAGAGACAGAGAGAGAGAGGAGTGAGAAATATTTCAGGAAACAATCCTAAAACTCAGCTGCATAAATTCCTATTTTCCCCTTCTTTTCCTACTTCTAAAAGATATGTCAACACAAAGTAGAATCTTAATGGCTTTGAAGGTTTTCAATAGAGTTGTAATTTGACTTATAAACCAAGTCACTGTGTCCTAGATTTACAGTAACATGTAATCTTTAAATATACTACGTATCACTTTGCTGATGGTCATGCAATTAATGGCTTGGACACAAGGAACAATGTACTAAAAAGGAGTTAATTTGAAAGGAGACTCTAAAGTGTTCAGAAAAATTTAGAACAAGTCACAAGATAGGAAGACATCATTTCATGATTCTAAAAAAAGTATTCCTTAAATCCTTCTTAAAAACTGACCACCTAAGTTTACGAGTTTTCCTTTGCGAAAACCACAGTTTGCTGATTTTACTGAAGCAAGATGATTAAACTATAATACCATTGCTTAGGAGTCAGACTGACTCCATAATATCTATTCTCCAGAGAAAATGTAGTAAAAAAAAAATCAAATTCTCCTGGCTACATCACACCAGTATTTAGGTAGTTAGAAATCTATAGGTTATCGATGGAATTTTTCTATTTTTATTCAGATTGTTATATTGGGCAGATAGAGCCTCAATTAATTTACATTTGTTAGCCTCATCTCAAACACTATTTTGTTCTCTGTTGTGCATGTTCACGTACACCTTGAAAATTTAGTCCAGTGTGCTTGGCAATTAAATTAAGTTTGCCCATCTTTAATAACACTGCTAGCAGCTCATCTATGGAACATATTGGAAGTAATATGTAAGGAATAAGAAGAGCCTGTGGATACATTAGGTGTTCAAGGAAAAAAAAAAAGTAGGGATTTACAGCATACTAGGTCAAGCCAGATAAGTTCTTCTGAGGGGGTGGATAGGGAGGGAGTTCAGTTGGAAATGCAGATACAATTTTAGAGTTCTGTACTAGAGAATATGAGTCCCAGGTTAACCAATATTACTAATCTAAAATAAAGTTTATGTCCTTTTTTCAGGATATTAATTTCTTTCAAAAAAAATTTAATTTCTTAACACAAAAAAAATATATGAGTCTTTCTTAAAAATAAATATTTTGGATTACAACCCATTTCTGGATAGGTTACCCCATGGCATTTCAGGTAAAACAAAGTCCATTCATAAATTTCATAGAGACAATTTCTATGTTTTTGCACCACTTAGTCTCACGAGTTCTAAGATTTTTTTTTCTTATTACACCATACAGGCCAGCAAAATGTTATGTCATACAATAATTTTTTATGAAGAAAAAGTAATGTTTCTTTGAATATATGATAAATTACATTCTATAAATATATGGCTTACATATTCATCACAGATGGAACTAACAAATGAGATAGAATCAGGCATAATAGTACCACCAGTAGTTTAGAGACCAGGTAAAGAAAGGATAGAAAACTGATAATGGTATAATTTCAAAAGAGTACAAAGAATGAAGAATTAGACACCTCCATGTTAGCTGGCGTAACAACACTCATAAGACTATAAGAACAAGAACAGCTCACATTTATATACTGTTTTAAGGTTGTAAAGAATTGGAAAATAGTATTATCCAATATGGCATCCGGGAAAGAACAGCTCTCCACAGTTGACCCAGAGCTAATCTATGCTTTACTAAATCTATTTGGCATCACAAGGCCCTTAACAATAACCAAATTTCAGATTAACACTGTTGCTAAAACAGAGTAGATCTCAGCTCTTTCACACCCTCATTAACTTCAATATGTGGAACCACTATAGTTGCCACTATAATAGACAGCTGCTCTTCGACCAGTCTTACTATCCATGTTTGCTTTGAAAACTCTTTGAGTGCTATTTTTATGACAACATAAGTTGTCAAATCATAACAACACATATTGTATCTAGGGAGCTAGGCAGCACAGTGGATAGAGTGCTGGGCCTGGAGTCAGGGAAGCCCTGAGATCAATTCTGGTTTTAGACACCAGCTTGTGACCCTGGGCAAGTCACACCATTTGCCTCACTTTCCTCATCTGTAAAATTGGGATAGTAATAGCACCTACTTCCTAGGCTTATTGTGAGAATCAAATGAGTTAATTTTAGCACATAGTAAAAACTACATAAATGTTAGCTCTCTTTCTCTTATCCAGCTTAATCCCATTAAAGAGTATTTCAAATAATTGTCAGATTATTTCACCCCTTTAATTTGTTTGCTGAAATTTTATTATACATAACAGGATTTGGTTTGGCACACAATCTTTTCCAATACGTTTCATGCTTAAAATTTTAAAATATTTTTAGAACAATGAAAAATCTACTTTATAGATGAGGAAGCCAAGTCCCAGACTAGCAGTAGTAGTACTAGTAGTCTTTGTAGTAGGTGTAGATAGGGGTAGGTGTAGGCATAGTAGTAGCAATAGAAATAGGGAAAAAGGGGAGAAGATGGTGTAGGGGTGGGGGTGGGTGATAGTAACAATGACCAAAACTCACATTTATTTAAACTCAAGGCTTGCTAAACATTTTAATTGATTTATTTAAGCTCGTACAGCTACTTCATTGTACAACTCTGTCTTTCTACTAGACCAATGTTTTCCAATCAGTGTCACCTAAATATGTGATCTATCCTTGGAGAAGATAGGGATGGAAAGAGGATTCACAGGCTGGCTAGCCAGGGGCCACTGCTATCTCTGCCTCTCCTGGCCTCCACTTCATTCCTCTCCCCAGTCTAACACCTTATCCCCCAGGGTAGCCCTCCTCTTACAGGAAGGGCCTTTGCTCACTTTCCTTCTTAATGTGTACCCCTCCCTAGGGTTTGGCCTAGACTCCTCCTCTCAGCATATCTTAAGATAGTAGGAACTGCCCTCTTTTCCCCTGTTACTTTGCTTCTTGTACTGAGCAAGGAGTTCACTGAAACACCTATCCAATACATTTGCTAGACATGTTTCTCCTCCTACCCCAAAAAACATCCAGACTTCATTTCTCTTTGGCAATTTTTGGTCAAGAATATGGAAGATGAAAAGGCTCTCCTAAAGAGTGGAGGAGGGATCATTAGAACACATTTATAGATAATATGGTTGGGAGGAAGGAGATACTTCAGTAACTTGAATTATATTGTAACCAGTATTATCATTTGAATGGTATAAAGTAATTTGCATTCAGAAATATATAGTATTATCTGAGATATTAGAAATCAGAACCAAGGAAAGTATTTTCCCTCCAAAGTAAATTTGATATTCACTTCAAATCACTCCTCTAATATGTTAATTGACTTCCTTACATAGTTTTTTTCAAGGTGATTCTAAATTATACCTAACTAATCATCTTACATCCTATACTTTTGAATTAAAAATCCTTTGAGATACAGTTTTCAGTCAATCTCTTAGCATCTAGCCATTTCATTATGAGCAGGAATGGATAACTGAATGATTTCAGTTTTAGCTAGTGCAGCCATCTCATGTTGCATAGAAATTAAATTTGTATGAATTTGAGTAGTGCCCTCCCTATTTCTCACAGTGCTTGTTTTATATCAGCATATGTTACCCTAGTTAAACAATAACATTGAAATGCCAGCTTTTAAAAATGCTGCTTCAATTATTAGTATGGGCCAAAGGATAACAATAGCATTTGTTTGTAAAAAACACCTTCCAATGTCAGTAAAGCTAAGTCTATGGAGGCTTTGGAGATACCACCACTCCATATTATACTTGAAGACAAAAATCTACTTGTAACAATTAATTGCATTTGGCAAAAAGTGAGATATGTAACAACAGAATTATGAATGTACAAAACTGAATTATTTGTGTACTAATTGTTATTGTTAAAATAAAATAGACTATTAGTTATTAAACCAAAAATTTTACCCTTTTTTAATTCAAGGGAAATGCTAAAATGTATTTTATGAATGCTTAGGTGCTGTTTAATTTTCATAAGATCAGACTGTAAATACCCACCATGATTTTTCAGAAAACCAAACTGACTGTAGTTTCTTTTTGTAGTCACAAATAGAGGTTGCAGAGTCTAATCTTCTAGATTGATGCAATGCTGCCACCATATGGTAAGGACAACAAAGACGACCAAAGTAGAAGCTAGTTTTTCAATAGGACTTCGCTAATTCCTATATAAAAGGGACTTTTACAATTCCACAGCCAAGCAATATATGACCTTGAACAGAGGAAGAGAAAAAACACACAATAGGGGCAGTAAGCACACATTTCAACAACTTTGATAGAGGGAAAATCCATTCCTTTGGCTGCAGGCATTTCTCAGATTTATATATTAGAGTTCTAAGACATTTTCTTTTAAAAATTTCCTTGAAATTTTAATCCAAGACAACATTCAAAGCTCGAAGCCAATCAGAAGAGTTGTAAAAAATGTTAACTGTGATACTGGAATGACACTGAACTGAGTTTCTAGGAAAACTCAGTATTCAGAGCTAAATTGCTTATGGCTTCAGGCAGGAACTTAGTATTGAAGCTGTGAGTCAAGATAACAATAGCAATAATATTCTTAATTAGAATACAAATCTGTTATTTTTGTATTGGAGAATATGCTTTGAAAATAATTTTCAAGAGATAAAGCAGCATTATCTGCCAAGTTCATTTTAAAAAATGGTGCTTGAGGCTTGAATATTGAGAAAGGTAGGTGTTTAAATTCCTTCATGACGATTGAAATGTCTATATGTTCAAATTAGAGTTTACCTTTTATTTTTTAAAAAAAGCACCTTGAAAGCAGACTTGCTAATATTACCTTGCTCCTGGCAGCCCGTTATATTTGTTAGGATGAAGGCTTTTGTGAAATCTTATGATTCTGTACATTGAAATGTGCTGCTGTTTGAAAGCCAAGTATTTCTTTTTATAGCAGTATAGAAAGGACTAATTTTCCAAAGAGACACTTGGGAAAGGTGGTACAATACCCTTCTAAGTTCAATAGGCAAATGTCTTTTCTCCTTTGGTTTGCATCCATTAATTCAATATGAAACTACTGATTTTCAAGTGTTTAAGTCCTAGCCATGCCATTGTTTTTTGTTTGTTTGTTAGTCATTAATAGATTTTAAATATTAGGAAATAAAGAGGCAAATGATCTTACTTACTTGGATGATTAGATTTACCTGACAAGTATTTTAAAACATTCACTTTTAGCTTACAAACCTGGAATATTGTTTGTTTATTTGGCAAACCCAAACTTCTTCCTTCATGAAGAAATAACATTTTTGGACATTTTAGACATTGAATAGAAAGAAATGTCATCAACATAGATTATTTCCCTTTAATGAGAGAAATAGATGTGAATAAGTTGAGTTTTTCTAGAAATGCCTGTGTAACACCTTTATAGTACAGTGCAATATGTCAGCTCATTATATCCTTGTCACATTGTTCTATAAATTATATATGCTCTTTTCCCAAGATTACACATTGACTATCCCCCTTCACACACATGAAAATAACATAATTATATATATATGTATATATATATATATTATTTATGTATGTGTATATAAATACATATATGTGTATAAATATAATATAGTCAAAGTTGAAGCCTTTTAAAAATATTTTCGTGTCTAGTTACATTAACACTGTGATTATCACTTATCTAACACAACTATTTGCCTTGATTGTAATGCTGTATATTTTATTTGATTAGGGGCTGACTTCTGTAATTGTGATTCTGATCAGGATGTTTTTCCTTTCAAATCCTTACTTCCAGGTTTCAGTCTCTGTGTCTTTCACCTGGTATACCATTTGGGAAAAAAAATCAGGTGTTTCAAACATTTTGGATCCTTGGTATCATTAGATGAACTTTAAAATACGAACAGAGAACCATAAAGGAATGAAAATAGCACTTTCCCTCTTGAGGTCAATAAGAATATGTTGTTATTCCACAACTGGGCAAACCAAGGCACCAGCAATTAAGTAGTTACAAGACCAGTGACTCAGAAGAAGAGCTGACAGTAAAAAAATTCCTTGTATGTTAGAAAAAGAGCCCAGAGTCCAACTATTTTTAGTTTGTGATCTGATCTATTCTTTACTCTGAATATCTTTTCTTGAGTATTTAAGTCAACCTGTAATGTTATTTTAATGTCATTTTTCTTTAAGTTTTTAATAATGTACCCATCAGGTAAATGTACTTGTCATGATTGAATTCAATGGATTATAATGACCTTTTATCTTTATTGCAAAGCTTTACATCATGGTAGGCAGGGCTGGTTTAAATAGCTCCAGATCGGGAATGTTTTCTAATTGAAAGTCTTCATCAATCTTTAATGACAGCATTATTATCATTGTTGAATGTGTTGTACCTCTTGCTCTTCCTTCTCTGAGCCATTTTTTAAATAGGGTCATGGATGTGTGTGCACATGAAGGTTAAGGGAATGGTAACAGCTATAGGCCAGGTATAATGAAGGTATGTACACCTTCTACTTTTAACCAGCATCTCCCAAAAATACTTGCCTCCAGCCTTTTCTCAAGGGATTATAGTCCCTTGAGCTATAGCCCAACTCCAGCAGTAAAGACATGATGCTTAATTGTCACTGATGGTTTAATAACACATATGAAGTTTAATAACTCCATGTATGAAAAAGCTTGACTTTATGCCCAATATATGATGCATTTCCCCAAAACATTCATGAATAGCAGTAATAACACATGGAAGTACCAGGGCGAATATGCTTATGGGTTGCTTGAATTCTAACATATGTCCCTTTTTAAAAGAAAAAAATATCAAACAATTATAATAGGTCAACTAATTTAATTATTATTTTGTATGTATACATATATAATTTTGTTATCTACATATGTGTGAATACTTGTGAACTCACAGACATATGTATCAAATATACATATATATATGCACAGATATATAAAATCTATACATATATGTGCATATCCCTGCCTGTATACTATTGAGAATTTGTACTAAGTGTTATTTCTCAAAATTTTTCATATGAAGAATAGCTATAGGAAATACCAATTTGGAAATTTGGGGCACTTACAATTTTAGGGATCAAAGATATATTGCCACTGAATAGAGTAATTCCATCACTGGAGTTGCAAATCTAGCTTAACAATAAGAACATGAAAAAATTAATTTCCATTGCATTTTATTTTATAGATTTTCATCTTTCCCTTTAGTTAATTGGTCTCAATGTCACTAATTGAGGTAGCACCTGCCCAAAATAAATATTTCGAGCTGTCTTTCCTGTGGTTGCATCATCGTGAATAATTCATAAGACAACAAGGCAGAGTTTTTAATTGATAGTGATTAGTGAACTTTCTAAATCAGTAAAACTTCAACGGGCTTAAGCTTCCAATAAATGCCAGAGTCTATTTTTACTCTCCAACCTCTATTTAACAGAAAGGCAAATGCATCAGCCTGCAGCTGCTGATGCTGCAAACACCAGAAAAGGTCTTTTATTCCACCTACAGGGTGGTAGGAGGGTCATTCTGCATCATCACTCAGAGACCATAGTGTGCGTTTTTGACTTGGCATTCTCAAATTAAAGTGAAAACAATGGACTTTCCAGCAAAATGGTACTTTGAGAACTGCCAGCTTTCTATCACTAGTCTTTTGTTGGGGGGGTCGGGGGTTGCAGTAGATTGAGGAATGGTTTGTTGTTAATGCTACAATTTTCTTGCTTAAACAACAAGCTTTGAATTTAATATCAAACACCAGGGAAGATAAGCCAAATTTTGAAGTATTTTAGTATATTTTGGGTAAGCTGTGATGGAGGCATTTAATGTGAATGGGCATTATATATACAAATACATAGGAAAGACTTCTTTAGGCAATGATAAATCTCTTCATTCTATTTCATTTAAAAGTTGTCCTGCATTTCAGTTTCAAATCCTTTTTATTGAGATCAATTGTACGTTTAAAAATACCTGAAGTTAATATGAGGTCTTTCTTTTTCAACTCCCCCCAAAAAAGAAACTATTAAAATGATATCTACTTTCCAAAGTCTAAGGAAATCATTTTAGGATTTTAAAATTTAAGTCATCTTCTTAAAACTTTTATTTAAAAAATATGTATTCCTTTTATTTTTTGTAGAATTTTGTAAATTTTGTAAACCCCACTGGGAATGATATTACCAATGATAATAAGAATTTTTTTTATATCCAAAAATATCAGGGAACTAGGGTCATGAGTTATCAATAATTAGAATATGCTTCTTTAAACATTTGAGGAATATTCATTAGGAAAGCAGTCACTTCTGTTTAAGCTCTACTATCTCAAATAGTATCTCTATTCACTATATACAAGAAAAAATCTATGTAGTTATTAAAATAAATTAATGAGGTAAACCATATTTATTATAATCTATTCAGAACTTTATATGAGATACAAAGTGATGATAGAAAAGATTGAAACATTGCCACTTTCCTATTATTTTCCCATGATAAACATAAATTTTAGTTTATTGATTGATTGAATGAATGATCTCATCTAGGCTCTTGCTGCTTGCTGCTCAGCAATCTCTCTTCTACCTGCATCAGCTAGCGGCTCAGGAGCTGTAAGAGAGAGAATCTTGCTGGTTTTTAATATTTTTATAAACTCCCCAAGCAGGGTAACAAACAGCATGAACTCAGGCTTCACTATCCCACTTTCCCGCAATAACCCCCTTCCCCAAATTTTCCACCTTTGTTTTTCTCTGACAGCCTACTCTGCTCCTGAGTGGGGTATGTAATACCAGAAAGTGATACTCCCCAGCATCTGCTAAGTCATGGGTGGTGTGGTTCACATGAATATAATCCAACAAATCATATCTAGTTTTTTTCTTAGCCTAAATATCTCCAACCGCATACCCCATTAGAAAAATTTTCCTTTTAACTTCATATTCCTTTGAGTATTGTCCTATTTCTTCTCCTTCACTGCTAAACTGTTTTGGGTGGGTAGGGGTACCAAGCAGACTGAAGCAACTATCTGTAGTCAATGACTCTACTTCTTCAATATCCGCTTTCTCCTCAACTCTGACCTCACCAAACTACTATAGTAAAAATGCTCTTTAAAGGGTAATCACTCACATGCTAATTCCTAATGGGCAAATACAATAGCCATTCCTCTCCAGTGCATCTTCCATGCTGCTGCCAGAATACACCACACACACACACACACAACACACACACACACTCACACACACTTATACACATATATGTACCTATACGTATTGTATATAATATAGAATAAAATATATGCACATACATAAAATAAAATATATGTACATACAAATGTATGTATACACAAACACACATGCATGTATATGTATGTATTGTATATGACAAAAAAGCAGCTAGGTGACTTAGTGGCTAAAACACTAGATCTGGAGTCAGGAAGACAAATTAAGACAGACACAAGCTGTGTGACCCTGGGCAAGTGACTTTACTGCTGTGTGCCTCAGTTTCTTCATCTATATGATGGAGAATGATAATAGCACCTATATTTCAGTGTTATTACGAGGATAAAGTGAAATCTAATTTGTAAAACATTTTGCAAATCTTAAAGTACTATATAAATGTTAAGTTTTATTATTTCCTAACACCCTTAGCTCATAGTACAAATACTGTACTTTGTATATATTTGTATTGATTTACTTATACAAATATTGTTTCTTTGCTGTCAAATATAAGCTCCTTGAGACAAGGCCTGTTTTCTGTTATCTTTGTATACCTAAGGCCAGACACAGCTATGCATTTAACAAATGTTTGCTCAATGTAAATACATAATGAAGAGACAGTTTGGATTTCAAGTTTTTGTAGCTTTAATAAATAAAAACCTTAGGTAATCAAAGTTTTTATGGGCCCATGGATGCCTGCCACAGTTTAGACAAGGTCCATGAACTAGTAGTTGGGAAACATTGGTACATATCACAAATTAATGTTTGCTGCATTTAAATCAAATTGTTCCTAAGCCAGATTACATCACCAAGAGACACTGGATTGTGGAAATTCTGCTTGTTTGTCATTTCAACTCTATAAGCACTTACTAAAGACCTACTATATTGCAATAGCCACACTGTTAAGGTCAATTATTCTACATATTAAATTTTTCCAATAGCAGAGCTAATTAGCACAGATGGTGAATGATGAAATTTGACATACAGTCAGAGTCCAAGACATTGGCTTTACTGAGACTTTCTTGTACATAGCAGGCCCAAGAAAAAATAGGAGGAGGGGGCAGCATTAATTAGCATTCCAAACAATAAGGGCCCTGAAAATTAGGACACCTGGAATACTTCTTCCCTGGCCTCCCCACCATTGCATTTCCTTCTACCTTCTCTTGCCACACTGGTGGCATTTCCCCATTACCATGGGAGAGAAGGATTTGTCCTTCTCTTTTAACCTCAATTCACTCAGGTCGATGAGATTCCTTGATCCACTTGCTTCCCCCCATTACTAGTAATGATATCAAGAAGGTTCTTCTTATAGCAGCAGAAATTGTATCCAACTTGACACCTAACAAATTACTTTGCACATAAAAGATGTTTAATAAAGGGCTGTTGAATGAATGAATGAATGAATGAATATGTAAGGGATATTTGTAAGTCATCTCTTCTTATATTGGAAATTTTCTATATAAATACCTTGGAACCAAGTATTTGGACCTGGAAAACAGGAAAAATAGGTGACAACAATGTAGGTGAAGTTACCATAAGCAGATTTCAGTGCACATGCATACATACACAAATATATGTCACCTATGTATTAAAAAAAATTTAATCAATACTCTTCTCTTTCTATACTAATAGCAGCTGCCACTGACTCCTCCACATGATTCTCAGATCTTTCCCTTTATCATTTGTGTCCAGGCCCCAATCATCTCCTTTTTAAATTGTCGTAATAGTTTCCTCTTTCCCACCTTTAGCCAGTCTTTCTAATATGTATTTTCATCTTGTCAGTCTCCTGCTTGAAAATCTAGAATTTCCCTAAATTCTATGGTATCAAATCTAAACTCCTCTACCTAGCAGTAGTGACTGCCCATCACTGGTCTCTTCATAGCTTTTGAATTTATCTCTCATTCTGTCTTACGTTGGTCCCTTTGCTTTAGTAAAACTCATCTTCACACTATCACACTACACATAACTCTCTTATTCTTGTCTCTGTTGTCTTTGATCAGCCACCCCCTCCACTTTGAAAACTCTCTTCATTTCCAAACTGTATTGTTTACCTCCGGAAAGATACAGCTCAGAACTCTCTTCCTTAAGGAAGCCTTCCTTGATTAATAACACCTTATATGTATGGTACACTTTAAAGTTTGCAAAGCAGTTTATATACATGATATTATTTGGCCCTCAAAACAATCCCATGATGGAAATGACACAGGTATTATTCCCATTTTACAGATGAGGAAACTGAGGCTCAGAAAGTAACATCCCACTGTCCCACCACTAATAAGCACCAGAGGACAGATTTGAACTGAACCCAGTTCTTCCTTACTCTATCCAGTCTTCTTTTTTTCCCCCTCTCTCTCTCTCCCTCTCCCTCTCCCTCTCCCTTTCCTTCTCCTTCTTCCTCTGCCTCTCCATCTCCCTCTTAACTTTCCTTAAATCCACATACTTTCACAGTTAGATAGAAATCTAGATATCATCTCACAGCCATTCTCACTCTTTCAAGACCACCTCTTCAACTACTTCCTTCCCTCCTTGCACACTAATACCACCAGGCTCCAGGATCTTATCATATTTTGATTGACTCCTAACTGGTCTATCTCTCTAGATCCACTCTATTCTTTCTTTAATCCATCCTTCATATAGTTGCCAAAATAACATCCATGAGGTAGAGGTTTGTCAATGCCATTCTTGCATTCAAAAGCATTCAATGGCTCCCTCTTGCCTGTAGAATTAAACACAAACCTCAGTATTTAAGGTTCTCTGTAGTCTTTCTCCTATACACTTTATCTCACATTACTCCGTTTCTCACCCTTTACTTTCTAGCCAAATTGGATAATTATGTGTTCTAAAACTCAGTACACTTTTCCTCTGCCTCTGTTTCCTATGCTGAGAATGTACTTCCTATTACCTAACTCAATTCTAAATTCTTGTCTTCCTTGAAGGTACATTCACTGTGTTACTTCTTCCCTGATCCCCCAGCTGGAAACTATTCTCACTGTATTAAATTTTTCTTATTACACTTCATTTGGATGTCTCTCCTCCATCCCCAATCACTCCTTACTTTGTATTATATTCAAGTGATGTGTACAGATTATATTCTACCCTCAGCCAATACAATGTTACTTCCTTGAAGGTAGGCAGTTTGCCATTTTCTTATTTTTGTATCCTTAGTACCTAGTTCAGTGACTTCCTTATAGCAGTCACTACCTAATGGATGTTTCCTCAATGCAGGTATACCCCAATGTCTTAGTTCAAATCCATCATTTCATAGAAGAGGCAGTTGGGGTAAAGGGGGATTAAGTGACTGACTCATCAGAATCATACAGCTGGTTGTGAGGTTGCTTGTAATCATTTGTAGGTCATTTTATCAGAACATGTATTCCTGCCCAATTGAGAATGGAAAGTTCCCTGAGAAAAAGGGCTATTTCTTTTGTTCTCTTCACTCCACCATTATTTTTTGTCCTCTTCTCCACTGTATTTCCATAGGGCTTCCTTCAGGAACTCAATAAGTTCGTCTTAATTCAACCAGTATTAAATTGGAGGGGGGTGGGTGGGAGAAGGAACAACATTCTATAGAGGTACCAACACTGACTAATCACTTCCTGTCCCCCTACTCAATTTTCACTGTGAAGAATTGCATTTACAAATACCAGCTGAAAGTATTTGATAGTTCATTTTGTAAAGATGTTGCTACATGCTATATCTATTGTATTTAGAGAGAATCAAAATATCCCTTGATAACAACAGATCCTCAAGGAAGAAATACAGGTGTGTGTTATAAGAAATAAAAGAATTACTAAATTCTCTGGAGAACCAAACCCATGTGTCTTTACCTATCCCTGGAAGGAAGAGAACCACAGAGCGTGGCTCTGGGTCGCTGAACCAGGGGTGGTCTAAAAATAATCCCAATCAAAAGATAAAGAAAGAGTTAGAGGTTCCAAAGGAAGAAATCTGATAAAATTAAAGTGTAATAGACACTTCAAACTGTGTGATCTGACCTAATAAGTTATTAATAGGGAACCATTACTCCTCATACATTTTTTATTAGGAAGGCATTGCCTTTTTGTCAAGATTAGTGGATTATAAAATATTTGTGCTACACAATATAAATGACCCTACCTATTAATAAGTCTCTAGAAAGATATGCTTAAATTGAATTACATTAAGAAGAGAAGTGCCAACAGAAAATTAGGCATAATTAATGGGAACACATAAATAAACCAGAGATGGAGGGAAAAGGACATTCTCCTCATTGATCATTTGGAGGATTAATTGCTGATATGGCTCTAATGACATACCAACTATTACTGTTTTCATAAGGGCGATTTCATAGAAGATGAAATTCATGTAGCTATGAATATGTATTGTAATTTATAGCTGGAAGATAATTGTGTTGATCACCTACCTCTAATTAGTGGGCATAATTCTAAAGAGCTAAAAGCTACAGTTTAAAACACAATATCAAACTAGGGCTCATTAAATTCTGTTTTGATGAGGCCGAGCAGTGACTTCACAATGATTCACATCTGAGCTGCTCCCCGTGAGCTTTTTGTGGGGCTGCCTAGGACAATCTTTGCTGAAGGTATCAGCATGGGCAGTATTGCTTTGTTATTTTCCATGGGCAAGAACCAATGACCCACTTAGTGCAGCCGTACCTTAGAAATACAGGAAATTATTTTTCACCTCTCATTCACATAATGGAAAATGTGAATTGAGTTACACAGTGAATGAGCACCCTGGATCATCTCCATTTCCCCTGCTATCACAGCCAGGCTTCCAATGTACTATTGCAGGATGGAAGTAAACACTTTAGTAGATTCCATGTTTTCTAGTGCTCTGGAGCTTAAAGGATTAACCATACCAACAATTTAGATATTAATCTCTTCTACTACTTTTGGGTGATTTCCTTTTGCTACAAGTAGACAGCATGATACTGTATATTGTCTTTTTTACTTACAGTAAGCAATTCTCATTGAAAAAGAAATGCTCAACAACCAATTTAAATAATTGCCAGAGAAAAAACAAATAAGGCTAATCAGGGTTTGTGCTTGCTAGCCCAAATTATCTACACAGAGGGGGAAAAAGATACATAAAAGTAATGTTAGAGGGCCAGAGAAAACACACTTAAGACAAGCTAGAGCACAAGGGAGTGAGCTCCAATTTTATTTGTCCCTACTGTGACTAGGTATTGTAGAAGCCTGCATATCATGTGGGGAGTTATTATGTGCCATATGTGCAGTGACAGGGAGAGACATCAGGGCCTGTTTCACATACAGCAATGTACTTAATTAGCTATTTGTGTTGGGGGCATTGACCTTCATCTTTCTCTAACAAGTTTTTGAGGCAAGATGTATTTTCCATAATTGTTTGAAAAGGGTTGCCAAATAGAAATAGAATTCCTTAAATGGGTAATTTCTAGAACTATGAGGCTTCAGACTGAGTGAAGCTCATTTTGATCACTTACAAATAGTCCTCTTTCTCACATCCATCTGAATTGTGGAATTTCAGACCTGAGAGGGACCTTGTATTACTACAGAAGTCTGCACATCACATAGGAAGTCACTATACACGTTATGTGCAGTGACAAGGAGAGACATTGGAGCTTGTATCAAATTGGCAAGTGAAAAGTCTATGCTAAGCTCTAGTAATACAACTATAAAAATGAAACTATCTCTGCCCTCCAGGAACTTGCATTCTAATGAGGAAGAAAAAAGTATGTGCATATCTAAAGGTTGTGTCTGACTGAATCAATCAATCAAATCACCCCACCACCTTTACATAATTATCAATATTGTCAGTCTCAGTGTCTCCACCAGGTGAGAATTCTTCTTTATTGAATTACCCAATCATAGATTTTAGACCATATGTGGAAAAAATTCTATCATTTGGCATGATATTGCACAGGAAATATGTTCAGATAACCTAAGATACTTGGTCACAGCCGGTGAATAATCTATAAAATTTAAGCCAATTTGGGCCTGAAGGAACCTAGTGTTTGGAAAGATGGGAGAGAGAAGCTTGGGGCTAAATCCAGACAAAGAACTTTTGGGGCTTGGAGGAAGTGGAGGGGAGCGAAGTAGTAGTAGACACCTGATCTTGGTATTTGATTCTTCTTTCTACTCTTGGCCAGTGAAAGACCTTTGGATTTTTCATGAGTCTAGAGGAGTTGAGACTTCCCAGCATCCTAGCATCATCCCTAGAATGCGATTAGCCATGAGTACCTTGGGATCAAAGGACAGACTGGACACAGTGAAAGAAGACACACTGAAGGCTCTGCATTGAGCCCAGCAGCAAAGCTATACGTTACCTAAAGAGAACATCCTGTGGCCTCTACTATAATGACTTCCAGGAGAAATGATTTAAATCTTTGCCACCTGTGCTTTCTAAGCTTGAGACTACTTTCTCCCTGATTTTATATGTATGAGTGGAAAAGTACATCACAGACTTTGGGTAGATATTTTGTACTAACTGTTCTTACATCTTAGTAAATATCTCTTGCTAAAAGTTAATTAAGTCTGTCTGGCTAAGTGATATCAACTTAAAACCATAGTGGGATGTACCGTTGTGCAGACTTATGAGCTACATAGTACTAGAAAATACATGCACCCTCCCCATCTCTTCAAAGGTAACCCTAGAGCTCTGAGGGGAAATTTATCCAGCTTTGCTCTGGGGACCTGACCTGTCAGTGTACAGTTTTTGGGATAAGTATTTTCAGAGTTTAGATGTACTACCCAGACCCAAATCAATACAAATAGATCGATACACAGTAATTTTTTTTGGGGGGGGATCACAATAAACCACATCATTTTATAGAAATAGCAAAGAAGTGAAGTGATTTATCCAAGGTCATTACTATTAGTGATTTGGAAGAGGGTCAGGAAATGAAACAGATATTAAGATCACCTTGAAATTCAGTAGCAGAGTATTTTAAAAAATATTGTCTAAGGTGTAAAGAATATTGGAAAGAAGGGAAACATTGTGAATATGCTGGAATATGCCAACTACGACTAGGTTTTTATATATTGTCACATAAAATTCTTTAAGTAAATTTTGGGATTACTTTTGGAAACAATTGAATTTGACGCGTTTTGTTAACAAGTTGTATTTTATTAGCACCACACTCCCTGAGGTCTGGGATGATTTCCTTTTTGTCTTTTGATTCCCATTACCTAGTATAGCAAGTTGCAAATAGCAAGGCCTTAATAAATGTTTATGGAATTATCCGAGTAGCTAATTCATAATTTCCCCCCCCCCATTTTGTGTTCAACAGGTTGAGATGTCTTTTCAATATTCAGTTAGGGAAATACTTTTTTCAGGATTAAATTTACTTTAAACAATACCATACTCAAAGTGGAAAAGACACAAACACAAGCAAACTAACAAAGACCTTAAACCTGGTCTTCCCCACTATTTCTTGAATTTTTCTTTTAGGCCTGAAGTACCTCTCAGGCAATCCAGTTGAATAATCTCCTTGAGTTTTTTAATAAAATATTAGTGATGACTCTGTGCCCTTCTCTCCATTGACAAGGGTATGGAAATGGAAGAAGGTCCATTCATTAAAAATAATCCACCTGAATCCAGACACCCTATAATTCTTCCCCAAACCCAAGTTTCTGTGTGCTTAACACTACTTATTCATGCAGTGAATTTTAATTAGAACTTGAACGTAAGAAAATCTTTGAAATTAATGAGTCTGAGGGTTTTTCATCATCATTATAGCTATATCAGGGAAGGAGGGGGAAGGGAATAAAACATGTATAAATACCTACTATGTGCTAAACACTGCTTTCAAAATACTATCTGATTTGATCCTAACAATAACCCTGAAATGTAAAGGTTATTATGATCCCCATTTAACAGTTGAGGAAACTTGGAATAGAGGTTAAATGACTTGCCCAAGGTCACAAAACTAGCAAGCGTCTGAGGTTAGATTCAGCACTGTATCCACCAGTCCACCTAGCTGACAAAGTAAGGAAGAGGAGTTAAGAGGATGACACTTCAAAAATTGATTAAAAAAAAAAAGTGGGTAAGAGAAGACTGCTTCTGGCCATTGGTACCTGCAGTGCACTCAAACATACCAAGGTTAAAGCAGTTATATTTCAGGCACCTTGAGCTTATAAAATAAACCATTTACCCACAGACAGTGCCTGAAATATATCTTTCTGTCCAACTTCTAATGGCAACCTAGAACACAATGCATTTGCCCCAGCTGTGTGCTTTAGTGATTAAAGGAACATAGAATTGGAGACCAAAAAGTTAACACAGAGAGCATCAAGTCCATGTCTCTAATCTGGGAGATAAAAAATCCAATGCCCAGAAATGTCAGGTGACTTTCCCAAGGTCACACAGGTAATTATCAGCAAAATCCAAGGTCCCAGGCTTCAAATTCAGAGGTTTTTTTTCTGCTCATCTCTTCAGTTTCTGTAGTTACCCATTGAGATGACATCACCTGTCTCTTTCTCTTTCTCTATCTAAGGGATACTCCTTTATACAGGTGCATGCAAAAAGCCCACATCAGATAGTTATATCTGTCATGGGTTTTGTGCCTAATTTTATGACAAAGTTCCAAAATACTAACATCTGGGGAAATACTTCCTCTTCCTAGAAGTGGCCATTCCCTCATTTTATATGTTCTCCTTTGGTCCAAAATGTCATAATGGGGGGTAGAGGAGGATGGGGGAAGGAACAAGCATTTATTAAGCACTCACTGTGTGCCAGGTACTATGCTAAGCATTTTACAAATATATCTCATTTTATTTATTATATAGTATTATTATTTATGTGGTATTATTAATTAGTATTGATTTTAGCATGACTTACCGAGGTGTCCCTCATTAGGAGCTATATTCTTTTTAATACAGAGGGGACAAGTTCAAGATGTCACAGAGAATGGGCTGCCCATCTCCTGCAACAAGTGCCCTGCAGTGGACTGTTCTCTACACCATTGTCATACTCTTCAGTCAATTCAATTTGACCCAGGTACTGGGATTTCCAGTTATGGCTCTACATAGAGAGACATATACCCATGTCTTTCATTTCCTCTCAGAAGAGTCCAAGGGTTTGAAGTATAGTACTGGAAATCTCTGAAACTATTTTCTTTTTTTTTTCATTTTTCCACCTACTCCAAGGCATGGGTGTGTGTGTGTGTATGTGTGTGTGTGTGTGTGTATGTGTAGATATATAGATATAGGTATATACATACATAAATCTATATCTATCTGTATATACATATATTTAATCTTTTTAAAAAATCTCTTCTTTGGGCAGAGCCAAGATATTGGAATAAAAGCAGTGACTTGCTAGTGCTCTCCCTCAAACTCCTCCAAATACCTATAAAAATGGCTCTAAATAAATTCTAGAGCAGCAGAACCCACAAAAAGACAGAGTGAAACAAATTTCCAGCCCAAGACAACCTGGATGGTTGACTGGAAAGGTCTGTCACACTGGGCTGGGAAAGGAGCACAGCAGTTCAACGTAGGTCGCACAAAGACGAGGTCTCAGCAAACCTGGAGACAGAATCAAGGGGAGCTGTGGCAGTTTCCAGACTTCTCAACACACAGACGTGAACGACAACTTAGAAGGTCACTAGGAAAGATCTGTGACGTGGTGAGAGAGGAGCTTCGTCCAGCCTCGGTCCTGGCACAGACTCAAGGTGGCGGCTGCTTCCAGAGCTTCCAGAGCTCCCAGACCCACAGATGGAGGGGGGATCCAGCAGCTGATCAGAGGGATAATGTGGGGATCTCTTTGCTAGTGCTGAGGCAAGATTCTTTTATTTTGCCCTTCCTTAGATCTAGATCGCAGTTATGGGTGGTGGTCCTGGGGCAAGGAGGAGCATTGGTGTGGTGGAGCTTGTGGCAGTGGTGATGAGGGAATTGTCCTCACAGTTCCAAGGCAGAAAAGAGTGCTTGTGGACAGTCATAGACCAGAGCACAAGCCAGCCAAGGAATAAACACCTCAACTTTGATCATACCACTTTGGAAGAACTGGAAATTTACAGGTCCCTAGAACTCTTTCTGAAAACAGCTGCACAAAACTCCTGAAGCTTAGGACAGTACATTCTCCACACAGGAAGCAGACCCCTACCTTAACAAAGAGTTTGGCTGAGAACATGAGCAAACAGCACAAAAAAAAAGTCAGACCATAGAATCTTTCTTTGGTGACAAAGAATATCAAAACACAGAACCAGAAGAAGACAACAAAATCAAAACTCCTATATTCAAAACCTCCAAGAAAAATATGAATCCGTCCCAGGCCAAGAAAGAGCTTAAAAAGGATTTTGAGAGGCAAATAAGAGAAGGAGGGGAAAAGTGGGAAGAGAAATGAGAGTGATGCAAGAAAATCATGAAAACAAGTCAACAGCCTGCTAAAGGAGACCCAAAAAATACTGAAGAAAATAGCACCTTAAAAAATAGCCTAACCCAACTGGCAAAAGAGGTCCAAAAAACCAATGAGGAGAAGAATGCCTTAAAAAGGAGAATTGGCCAAATGGAAAAGGAGGTCCAAAAGCTCACTGATGAAAATATTTCTTTAAAAATTAGAATGGAGCAAATGGAAGCTAGTGACTTTATGAGAATCAAGAAATTGTAAAGCAAAACCAAGAGAATGAAAAAAAAATAGAAGACGATGTGAAATATGTCATTGGAAAAACAACTGACCTGGAAAATAGATCAAGGAGCAATAACTTAAAAATTATTGGACTATCTGAAAGCCATCACAAAAAGATCTTAGACATCATCTTTTAAGAAATTATCAATGAAAACTGCCCTGATATTCTAGAACCAGAGGGTAAAATAGAAATGAAAAGAATCCACCAATCTCCTTAAAAAGATCCCCAAAGGAAAATCCCTAGGAATATTATAGCTGAATTCCAGAGTTCCCAGGTTAAGGAGAAAATATTGCAAGGAGACAGAAAGAAACAATTCAAGTATTGTGGAAATACAATCAGGATAACACAAGATTTAGCAGTTTTGGGGCAGGTAGGTGGCACAGTGGATAGAATACCAGCCCTGGAGTCAGGAAGACCTGAGTTCAAATCTGGCCTAAAACCAAACACTTGACACTTATCAGCTGTGTGACCCTGGGCAAGTCACTTAACCCCAACTGCCTTAAAAAAAAAGTAATAGCTTCTACTTTAAGGGACTAGAGGGCTTGGAATATGATATTCCAGATACCAAAGGAGATAGGATAATAAACAAGAATCACCCACCCAGCAAAACTGAGTATAATCCTTCAGGGGAAAAAAAATAGATGATCAGTGAAATAGAGGACTTTCAAGTATATTTGATGAAAAGACCAGAGCTGAATAGAAAATTTGACTTTCAAATACAAGACTTAAGAGAAGCATGAAAAGGTAAACAGGAAAGAGAAATCTTAAGGGACTTATTAAAGTTTAACTGTTTATATTCCTACATGGAAGATGATATTTGTAACTCATGAGACTTTTGTCAGTATTAGGGTAGTTGGAGAGAAAGAGATAGATAGATAGATAGATAGATAGATAGATAGATAGATAGATAGATAGACAGATAGACAGATAGATAGAGGGCACAGGATGAGTTGAAGCTGAAGGAGTGGTATCTAAAAGTAAAATTAAGGGGTGAGAGAGGATTATACTAGGAGAAAGAAAAAGGGAGAGGTTGAATGTGGTAAATTACCTCACATAAAACAGACAAAAAAACTTTTATAGTGAAGGGGAAATGGGGGAGGGTGAGAGAAAATGAACGAATCTTATTCTCATAGGATTTGGCTTAAGTAGGGAATAACATACACATTCAAATGGGTATGGAAAGCTATCTTACCCTACAGGAAAATGGGGGGAACAGGATAAGAGAGTGAGAGGAGGGCAGATTGGGGGAGGGAGTAATCAGAAGCAAACACTTCTAAGGAGGAACAGGGTCAAAGAGAGAATAGAATAAACAGGGGGTGGGATAGGATGAAGGGAAATATAGTTAGTTTTTCACAACATGACTACTATGTAAGTGTTTCACATGACTACCAATGTATGTCTGTATTGAGTTGCTTGCCATCTCGATGAGGGTGGGTGGGGAGGGAGGAAGGGAGAAAATGTGGAACCCAAAGCTTTAAAAATAAATGTTAAAAATTGTTTTTACATGCAGCTGGGAAACAAGACATACAGGCAATGGGTTATAGGAATCTATCCTGCCCTACAGGAAAACAGAAGGGGATAAGAGAAGGGGGGGGAGACATAGAAGGGGCAGATTAGGGGAAAGGGTATTCAGAATTCACTCCATCTTTGGGTGGGGGAAGGGGCAAGATGGGGTGAAAATTTGGAACTCGAAATCTTGTGGAAATGAATGTTGCTAACTAAAAATAAATAAATAAATAAAAATTTTAAAAGTAAAGGAAAAATAAAATTCTCTTCCTCCATTTTTTGCTTTTTCATTTAAAAATATTTCTGTTATAATGGTCTCTCTCAGAGTGGTGAGGTTGAAGGATTCAGGGAGAAATTTAGGCAATGTAATAAAGAGAAGATATAAAAAATCTATTTTAAAGAAAGTCAGGGAAAGAAGGGCAACTTTCAGGAATAACAGGAGTGAATCCAAGACCAAGAGTGCAAAAAGGTGATGGGGTGGACTCTGATAAAAGGTACCACACATATGGCTTTTTATCCTCTATATACCTTTCTTTTCTTTCCTTCTTACCCCACCCCAATGCTCCTGTTTGAAAGGAGAAAGTTGTCACTGGCTACTAAGACAGGGTGGGGAACCTGTGGCCTTGGGGCCACTTGTGAAAGGATTTGTTCTGTCAAACTTGGACTCCATGAGGACCTAGAAGGCCACATATGGCCTCGAGACTGTAGATTCCTTACCCTTGTAAGAGATTCAGGAGGTCCACTTCCCAGGGGTGGTGTGGGAGATTGGGAAATGTATTTCTGCCATCTCACATTTGAGCTTTGAAGGATACCCTGTGAAAAGACTTGTAAGTATGTTGATTTGTTGCCATAGTGGTATTTGTACCATATCACTTCAAAAAATCAACAAGCAGGGGGCAGCTAGGTGGCACAGTGGATAAAGCACTAGCTCTGAAATCAGGAGGACCTGAGTTCAAATCCAGCTTCAGACCAAATGCTTGACACTTACTACCTGTGTGACCCTGGGCAAGTCACTTAACCCCAACTGCCTAAAAATTAAAAAAAAAAATCAACAAGCACTTCATTAAATGCAGACTATGTATGAGACACTGTGCTAGGCCATAGGGATACAGACAAAAATAACAATTCCTTGTCCCCGAGGAGTGTATTACATTCCATCAAATGTCTGTACTTTTGTCAGTATGGTTTATAGATGTAAAGAATAGGCCTTCCATAACCTGAAAGGTTATCTTGAATTGATGCTGAAAACCAGCTTGGTGATAGGTTTTTCACAGCTTAGCTAGGTTAGTCTTCTGACAACACACAGAAAGACTGCCCTTAAGTATATACCCAAAATCCTACCACCTTGGTACAAATACCCTGGCATAGTCTTTTGGAACTCAAGGTCACTTCCATGTCATTATGAGGAACTAGAGATATTTTAGTGGAGGAGGAGGACGAAGTACAGTCCCTTAGAGGTAATAGCTAACATTTTCATAGTGCTGTTGATTTGCTATTGCTTTTCTACATGCATTTTCCAGCTTTCTGTAGCAGTTAGGTGGCCCAGTGGATAGAGGGCTCAATCTAAAGTCAGGAAGACTTTGTTCAAATCTTGCCTTAGACACCTACCAGTTGCATGACTGGGCAAATCACTTAACCACTATCTGATGCAGTTTCCTCATTTATAAAATACAGGTTATAACATCATCTATGGCCTAGGGTTGTTGTAGTGATAGAAAGAAATAATATTTTTAAAGAGCTTTAGAAATTTTAAAACACTTTAAAATACTAGCTATCATCATCATCATCATCATGTCTAGAAATTCGATGACTACTTATAACCACTTGGTTACATTTTATAACTACTTTTCTATGGGAAAAAGGGTTCTGAGCTCTAATCAAGCAACTTCAGGTACACAGTTCTTTCAAAGATATGAATGGTGGAGAGGAAACAATCTCTATTTTGTGTTGCCTTTAAACAATTTTTTAGGAGCAAAGGGATGGTGAAAATAAATTGATATATTTGGTGATGGGGCAGAGAAGGAAAAGGAGAGCTTGTCTCACTACTTTTCCATATCTTTTCTCTGGAAATGAAGAAAGTAAATGAAGCTTCCAAACTTCTCCAAATGTGGTGAACAAGTTTGAAGCTAGAATTCAAGGTTCACTTCTTTTCTGTCTCCTATGACTGCTAATTTAACCAACTTCTCACATGACTTCTGTCATGAAGGCCTTTGCTTTAACCAGCAATTAATTACTATTCTATTTTTTCTTTTATTTTTCATGAGCCTCTCTTTTGTGTCTTCAACTAGACTGTTTCTCTACATCTTAAAGATTACAATAGAACTCTAGGGAACCAATCAAAGAAACCCAGAAATGATGTAGCTAGAAAAGTTAGAGGGATCCATTACAACAAGCAGGGCCTTCGCGTTGTTGTTGTTGTTGTTGTTTTTTATGACATCTGTTATATACCTGCCAGGTGTTCAATAAATATTTGTTGAATGAATAAATTAATTAATTGGTCAAAATGAAGTTGAGAGGATGCTTTTAGCATGTGGATGATGTGCATGCTTATTTGAGATGCTATGTAAAGCAAAATGAAGATTAGGGAATTGAATTGCTGATAATTGAGATCTCCAGTGACCATTATCTGATAGATAGCTTGCTTTGTGTATATTTGTTTGCACGCTCTCTCCCCCATTAGATTGTAAGGTCTTGGAGAGGGCAGGTTTTTTTGCCTCTTTTTGTTACTGTTATTGTTAGCACTTAACACGGTGCCTGGCACATAATATACACTTAATAAATGTTTATTTATTGAGTGATTCATTGAGACAAGAGGAAATTAGCTTTGGGGGGATTACATGGCTAATTAACCTATTTATTTCTCTATACTTTTTTGTGTAATAGTCTCAGAGTAATCTTTTCCCATTTTTTAAATAAATGAGTATATAAACAGGGAAGAGTTGAGAGTTGGTGAATTTGCATCATTTTTAATGAGTAGAATCTTAACATTCTTACAATACCATATAGCATTCTTTAGTTGTGTTTATTGTTTGAAAGCACCGGATGCACAGAAGAAGTAAATTAAATATCTTAAATCATTCATTCATTCATTCATTTGTTCATTAATACATGAATTTCAATAATTCATTCTCTAAATAATCAATGAAGCCATATTTTGGTGTTTTGGGAGCTGTTGTAAACAGAATTCATAGAATTTGGATTATCATTAGTTGATTCCTGAAATCTCTTCCAACTCTAGGTGTATGATTAATAAGCACAAATTTATTAAATGCATACTACATTCAATGTACTGTGTTGGATACTATAAGTTATATGTAGTTGAATAAGACATGATTAACCTCAACGACATCTCTATAAGATTTCAAATGAGAACCATAAAATTGTACTGATAGTAATAACAAATAGTAACAAATGTGTCTAGTACTTTCCTTTCTGCTCAAAATCCACATACTGTTCCAATTAAGAGAACAGAATCCTAAGCCATTGTACATTAGAAATAAATTCATGTTTGGTAAAAATATCCCCACAGGGTTTAACCACCATTCATATAACACACTTTTCTACATTTTTCTTGGTCTTATAAAATTGATTTCATGCATTTCTTTATTTTTTTCTTTTAATTTAATCCCACCAAGTATCTTTTACAAAAATCACCAACTTGATCTTCAGAAATTTAGGATGAGATTATCACTACTAAATGGGAAACTTTTTTTCTGGAAAAAGAAAAAAATAAAGTGACTGCTATACTTCCAGCTTTGCCTGATTATAAATGGCAAGGAAACACTACTAACTAGTCACTAATTGCTAGGGTATTACAATATTCTGATGCTTTTCTGCCAAATGTATGAACACATTTTACTTGTATCTCAGAAACCTTTGCTTAAAAATAATTCTCTTTTATACATGTGAGAATAATAAAGTAAAAAGGGATGGGGGACGGTAAGTAAATGAATGCATATGGTGGTGATGTGAGAATAACAATAACACATGTTTCAATTCATCAGATTCTTCTTAAGCACTGCATGTAACAAAGCCTAGCTCATCTCCAACTCTTTTTGAAGCTACACCTACAAGGCAGCTAGATGGGGCGGTGGGTATAGCTTGGCCCTGGAGTCAGAAGAATCTGAGTTCAAACTTGGCCTTATTTACTTATTTGCTGTGTGACCTTGGGCAAGTCACTTAACCCTTGTTTGCCTCAGTTTCCTCATCTGTAAAATGAACTGGAAAAGAAATGGTAAATAACTCCAGTGTCTTTGCAAAGAAAACCCCAAATGGGGTCACAGAGTCAGACACAACTGAAAAATGACTGAACAACAAAAACGTGTATGATTTTGAACTAGTTGATTAACCTCCTCAGGCCTCAGATTTTTCATCTCTGAAACAAAGGGGTTGAACTAGACAGTCTCTAAGAACTCTCCTAGCCTGGGATTTATTAGGCTATGAATTAATCTGCCCAAGTTAGCTTCGTCAGAGAGACCACAGGAAATTATCACTACCACAGTGATATGGACTACTGCTACCGGTGTGAAAGATTAGGATTCCCTTGTCTCAGTACGGTCATTTAAGCTAGCTAGCACACTAACTTCTAGGCAGAAGCACATTGCTACTCTCCCCATCTCCTTATGTTCTTCTTGAGTGACAATGACAAACCCTATTCACTGTAGATATTAGTTTGATTTTAACTTCCATCGTACTGTATTTACTTTCAGACCCCTGAGAGTTTCCTTCTGTGGATAATTACATTTTGCTTTTTACATACACACTCACATAATATAAAGTTACTTCATATTTGTATTTTTGTGGAAAATGAAGTATGGCATGTGCAGCCAAATCAACCAACCATCCCAAACAAAGAAAAAAGAATTGATCCTAGCCACAGAATCTGAGCAATTTCTAAAGAGTGACTCTTCTTTACATCCAAAAGTATTCTCTGTAGAGATCCATGTCCTTGATGAAACATACCCAAAGACAAGCATGGTTTTGTGGATGGAGGGCTAGTCTTGAAGTCAGAACTAGCTGGGTTAAAATTTCAATAACTCCTACCTGTGTCTGTGTGAAATTCAACTTCTCTGAGCCTCAGTTTCTTCACCTGTAAAAATGGGAAGATAGTATCCATTATAATTGCTTCATAAATTGATATGAGGATAAAATAAGAGAATGTGTTGAAGAGCTTTGTAAATGTAGAATTAAAGGAATGCATTGTAAATACAATATTTTTTGTAAATGTAGAATTAAAGGAATATATTACAACCATGGGGCATCTAGGTGGTACAGTACACAGAGTGCCAGGCCTGGAGTCATAAGACTCCTTCACATGAGTTCAAATCTGGCTTTAGACACTTATTAGCTTGTGATGTTGGGCAAGTCATTTAACCCTGTTTGTCTCAGTTCCTCAATCTGTAAAATGGGCTGGACAAGGAAATGGCAAACCATTCCAGTATCTTTGCCAAGAATACCCCAAATGGGGTCACGAAGAGTCGGACGTGACTGAAAAATGACTGAACATCATTACAAACCTAGGCAAGCTACTTATCCTCTGTTCCACACGCTGTTCTCAAAGACTAAAAGTTACAGTTGTTGAACTACATAGTAGAAGGATTTTCCATGTTGTGAGTAATTTCCTGATAGCTTAAAACTTCATTTAGACTTTGGGACATTCTTTATCCCATATGTTCATATCTAGTTAGATAAAAGTTTAAGATATTTCCTCACTTTGACTTTTAAATCCATCCTACCCAACATTCACAACATGTTTCTTGAAATAATCATTTAAACACATATTTCATTTGTTATCAGGAAAGATTCAATTTGTGTTCACTATGTGTCTTCCTACTGAAAGGGCTACAAACTTTAGGACTAAATTTTCACTGAATATCTGTAATTTAGCCTACCAATCATATTTTAAACTGCCTCACGTGGGACTTGGCTTGCAGAGTGAAATATATATATTTTTTTTGCAGGGGGTGGGGGATAACATCTGTTATTTATCTGTCTTCACTTAAAGTCTTGGTTTTTTTTTTTAATATACCTCCTTAACTCAGTGTTTGCATTGTCTACTTTAAACACATCCTGCCAGTTAAAAAAAAATAGAAGATGGTTTAGAAATGAAATAGTTCTTCTGTGTTGATAAATACAGCTGGCCTGCCTTAGTGCCATGGTGGATTATATGCCAGTTTCCCCATATGTTTTGTATTACAGGCCAGCATACTAATACCAGACCACCTCACAGTTGGAATCATGAGGGTCACTGAACATTGAGCTTTTTCCGCAGTGTTTGACAATTGCAGAAACACCAGCGATAAATATTAAATAATAACTTTGTGCCAAACCACTGTGAAAATGAAGTGAGCATTCAACAGCTCTCGTAATTTCTCCTTTTATACCTGCTGTGTGGTGGTCTAGTGACTGCACACTGAGCAGCAGAATAAAATAACAGGGACAAAGGTTCAAGGCCTCTCACAGAGTTATTTTTGCGCTGATTGCAAGGTACACCTGCACTGCTTTATTTAGGTTTGTGCATTTCTTTGTTTCTGCATTTATATTTAGTGGACTTAAAAGGGGGAGAAAACATTTTAAAAGCATCTATCAATACACACAACTCTTTCTGGGAAAGTGTTGTGAGTTTTTTTTTCTTCCAATTCCTAGGAATCAGTGTGTATAAACATGTCAATTTCTTTACATCTAATAGATCCCAATTGAACTCTCATACAAAAAATCAAGACTTCTGTCATATTTGAGTAACGAAATACTACCCCTGGAAGAATGGTTCTTCCAGATACGTGACCATAAGAAAGCAAATTCATTATTCATAATACACATTTTTTCATTATAAAAACAGTATGTAATTGTCTCAAAATTCAGAAAAGCCTATACTCTAAAAATCTGTGAGAGTTAATCCACATTGGCCTTGATTAGTGTACTTTCTCAAATCTCTAGTTCCTCTCTTCTCTTCCCTTCTCTTCCCTTCTCTTCCCTTCTCTTCCCTTCTCTTCCCTTCTTTCCCTTCTCTTCCCTTCTCTTCCCTTCCCTTCCCTTCTCTTCTCTTCCTTCTCTTCTCTTCTCTTCTCTTCTCTTCTCTTCTCTTCTCTTCTCTTCTCTTCTCTTCTCTTCTCTTCTCTTCTCTTCTCTTCTCTCTCTTCTCTTCTCTTCTTTTCTTCTCTTCTCTTCTCTTCTCTTCTCTTCTCTCCTCCCTCTTCTCTTCTCTTCTCTTCTCTCCTCTCCTCTCCTCTCTCTTCTCTCCTCTCCTCTCCTCTCCTCTCCTCTCCTCTCCTCTCCTCTCCTCTCCTCTCCTCTCCTCTCCTCTCCTCCCTCTCCCTCCTCCTCTCCTCTCTCCTCTCTCTCCTCTCCTCCCTCCTCCTCTCCTCTCCTCTCCTCTCCTCTCCTCTCCTCTCCTCCCCTCTCCTCCCCTCCTCTCCCCTCCCCTCCCCTCCCCTCCCCTCCTCCCCTCCCCTCCCCTCCCTCCCCTCCCCTCCCTCCCCTCCCCTCTCCCTCCCCTCTCTCCCCTCCCCTCCTCTTCTCTCTCTCTCTCTCTCTCTCTCTCTCTCCTCTCTCTCTCTCTCTCTCCTCATGTATATGTGTGTGTGTGTGTGTGTGTGTGTGTGTGTGTGTACTATCATCCATCCATCCATCCATCTATCCATCCATCTATCTATCTATCTATAACATCTTACCTCTGTAATGTATAAATTCAAGCTTCTGTTTTTACTTAAGGTTTTCTTTTGACCATTTTTGGATTATGTTCTTTACTTAAATAGTGCCCACTGCCCTCTAGTGGACATTTTAAAAAGTGCGGCGTTCTCTTTTTATCTTAATAAAATTAATTTGCTTTCTGTGAATTTCAGACATTAGATAGGAAGAATAGAAGTACCTTCTTTTAAAGAAAAAGAAATTCTGAAGGACAATTAACATTTAATTTGATATTACTTAAAACCTATTTAGCACTGTTTAGCAGAAAGATAATTGTCTTAAAATCAAGGGACTTGAGTTCAAATTCTGACTCTGCTACTTACTACCTGTGTTACTTATTTTTCCTGTATAAATCTATCTAGACGTCGCTTTTCTAACCTTTAAAACTAAGGAATCCTATTAGATGTTCAAGGGCCATATAATTTAATTCACATGTAGTAGATGTATCTATCTGCAGCACCAGTCAAGTTTCTGTTTATACTCAGCAAACTTGAATAAGTTGCGAGCACTGGAGCAGCCTAGCACAGGAGCATATCCGGTATGGATCTGTCTGAAGTATTTAAGAATGATTATTTGTGCCAGAAAGATTCTGGTCTCCATATACTAGCTCCAGCCCTATTCCCTCTTCAAATATTTTCATTGACACATTGTGTGTGTGTGTGTGTGTGCGTGTGTGTGTGTGTGTGTGTGTGTGTGCGTGCGTGCGTGCGTGTGTGTGTGTGTGTGCGTGTGTGTGTGTGTGTGTGTGTGTGTGTGTGTGTGTGTGTGTGTGTTTCCACTTGGGTTGTCCCCAAGGTGGGGGCCTCAGACAGAAGCTCAAGATACACCTTCACAGAATTGACTTCCAGAATAACATTGCTAGGGATGAAGGTCACCAGCACACTTGCTTTGAGAAGTCAATATCCAGATGGATAGAGAGACAGATCATGTGAAAGGCACTGTACCAAGTAGTAGGAATACATGTAAGAGCAAAGGAAGCATTGCGTATCCTCAAAGAGTTTACTTTATAATGGGAAAAGAACACACAGAAAGGGTATTGTAATGTGGAGTGGTGCAGAAGCATGGTGAGAGGATAGCAAGAAGAGACATTATGAGCAATTCCTGGCTTTGTTGTTCTACTGTTTAGTTGTTTCAGTTGTGCCTGACTCTTCATGACCCCATTTGGGGTTTTCTTGGCAAAGATACAAGAGTGGTTTGCCATTGCCTTCTCTAGGTCCCACTTTACAGATGAGGAAACTAAGGCAAATAGTAAGTTGCCCACAGTCACATAGCTAGTAAGTGTCTGAGGCCAAACTTGAACTCAGGTCTTCCTGGCTCCAGGTCTGGTACTCCATCCATTGCATCGCCTTGCTGCCCCTGGCTCCTGGCTAGAGAAGGCAAAAGATTCACCTCTGGTTCAGAGAGGAGGAGCCACAGATGAAGACCTAGTTTATGATGCAGTGGAGGTGGTCAGAGAGTGAGGTTATGGTTGGGAGACTGCTGCAAGTTTACATGGGGCCAATACTTCTAATCTTTTAGACATTTTGCTTAGGCGGCAAGATAGACTTATTGACAAAGCCAGTATGATAGTGACCTTCACCTCCAGCACTGTTACAAATCAATCAATCAATCATGAAAGATTTATTAAGCATCTATTCAGTTTCAGGCACTGTGCTAGGCATGGGAGATAAAAGACAAAAGTGAAACAGTCTGCTGTCCCTTACCTTAAAGAGCTTAAAGATTGGCGGAGGGAGAAAATATGCACATATGTATGTAATTTGCATGTTCTGGCCCTCTCTCTCAGAGTCAAGCTGGTTGCATGTCCCTTCATGATCTTCTCATTCCCCACTAGTTGCACTGATTTTGGTCTTCTTTGGACTTTCCCATTACACCATCATGCGCAATGAACCTTGTCATTGGGAAATCTTATCATCCTGCAATATTGACACAACCTTGATACATTTCATTAGTACCCTCTGACACCAAAACCTCCATGACAGATTTCTCCATCATGCCTCTGGTACCTTCATTCCCTTACCTCCCTCCCCACATCATTTACCTTCTTTTTCCTTTTGTGTGCTGTCCTTCCTCATTAGATTGTAAGCTCTTTAAGCATAGGCACAGCCCATCGTTCTTTTTATTTGCATTTATATCTCTGTCCTTAGCACAGTGCTTGGCACATAGTAGGCGTTTAATAAATGTCTAGGTTTCAGGGTACTCTGAGGGATTCTATTGATACAAGCTTAAGTTTTCACTGGCTGGGCTCCCTCCATCATTAGGAGCTGTCACTACCAATGTAATTCCATTTAACCAGTTAATATCTGGTGATTTATAAAGAGGGATGAGAAGAAAAAAGGTAAAGATATTTTCTTTAATGCCTCAGGAACATACTCTCCCTTATACCAGATCAATCTTTGGGGAATAGGCTTAAAACTTAGCTCAGTTCCTACATCGAAATGTTCCCACCAACTTCGTGTTGAATCATAGCATTACTGCTGGATGAATTCTTCTGCTAGGCTATGGTCTTAAAGTTCACTCTGGAAGACAGCTCTTTGAATCTCAGGCAATTAGTGCTGGGATGGTTGAAATATACAGCCTAGGGCAGCTAGGTGGCACAGTGGATAGAGCACTGGCCCTGGATTCAGGAGGACCTGAGTTCAAATCTGGCCTCAGACATATAACACTTACTAGCTGTGTGACCCTGGGCAAGTCACTTAGCCCCATTGCCTAGCAAAAAAACCCCAAAAAACAAAAACTGAAATATACAGCCTAGATTTTGACTCCCAGGGTACTGTGGTTTTCTCTCCTAACCTTTTCTTTTTTTTTAAAGTCTATTTAGTATTTTATTTTTCCCCAATTAAATGTAAAAACAACTTTTAACATCCACTTTTAAAATTTTGAGTAAAAAATTTTCTCCCTTTCTCCCTACCCCTTTCATTGAGAAGGCAAGCAATTTGATATAGGCTCTGTGTGTGTGGTCATGCAAAACATATTTCCATATTAGTCATATTGTAAAAGAAAACATAGCCCCTAAAAAAACACTTAAGAAAAATAAAGTAAAAAAAAAAGTATGGTTCCATCAGCTTTTTCTCTGGGGATGGATAGCATTTTATATCATAAGTCCTTCAGAGTTGTCTTGGATCATTATATTGCTGAGAATAGCTAAGTCATTCACAGCTGATCATCCTATAAAATTGCTACTACCGTGTACAATGTTCCCCTGGCTCTACTCACTTCACTCTGCATCCATTCATGTAAGTCCCTTTGAGAGCATCCTGTTCATCATTTCCTATAGCACAACAGTATTCCATCACAATCACATACCACAACTTGTTCAACGTTCCCCAATTGATGGGCATGCCCTCAATTTCCAACTCCCTGTTATCAGAAAAGAGCTGCTATAAGTATTTTTGTACACATAGGTCCTTTTCCTTTTTTTTAAATCTCTTTTGGAATACAGACTCAGTAGCGGTATTGCTAGGTCAAAGGGCGTGCAGAGCTTCACAGCCCCCTAGACACAGTTCCACATAGCTCTACAGAATGGTTTAATCTGAGGGTAAGGAACCTGCAGCCTTGAGGTCACATGTAGTCCTTTAGGTCCTCAAGTGTGGCCCTTTGACTAAATCCAAACTTCGCAGAACAAATCTTTTAAATATCATCCATTCACATTCAACTCACACCTGTGCCCTCTGTCTATAAATACTCCTAACTGCCCTAATAATGAGAAACTTCTTATGAGTCACCAGTATCCTCTTCCCTTGGAGGTTCTGTTCTCAAAATCAGCTGTTTTTTCTAATGAAATATTTTACACTGTCTTCTATTTTTTTCATTCTTTTCTTTTTGTGTTAGTGTTTCTTTATGTCTTATAGTCATTAGTTTCCACTTGCTCAACTCTGATTTTTAAGGAATTACTTTCTTCAGTGATATTTGGTGCCTCCTTTTTCATTTGGCCAATTCTATTTATTAAGGAGTTCTTCTCTTTAGTGAACTTTTGTATATCTTTTTTTTTCCATTTGGCTGATTCTGCTTTTCAAGATATTCTTTTCCTCATTGGCTTTTGTACCATTTAACCTAGTTTTTTTTTTAAGGTGTTATTTTCTTTGGTATTTTTTTTTGTGCCTCCTTTACGAAACTATCGACTTTTTCATGATTTTCTTACATCACTCTCATTTTTCTTCCCAAATTTTCCTCTATCTCTCTTACTTGATTTTCAGAATCCTTTTTGAGCTCTTCCACGGTCTGAGACGAATTCATTTTTTTTTTCTTGGAGGCTTTGGATATACGACTTTTGACTTTGTTGTCTTCTTCTTTAGTGTGTGTTTTGATCTTCCTTGTCATCGTAGTAACTTTTTATGGCCAATTTTTTTTTTCTGTTGATTGCTCCTTTCTCTAGCCATTTCTTGACTTTTAACTCTGTGCTAAAGGGGGTCTCTGTTTCCAGGCTGGAGGGTGTACTGTGCCAACTTTGAAGAATTTTGTGCAGCTGTTTACAGAGATATTTCTAGGGACCTCTAAGTTTTCATCTCTCCCAAAGTCATATACTCTAAGGAGAGGGTAATATCTCCCGGCCTGTGCTCTTGGCCACTTGTGAGTGACCACAAGCCCTCTTTTCTGCCTTGAAACTGTGGAAAGTGTTCCTGCTCCCCTGTGGTCTCAAGATCTGGTGTGCTAGTGCTCTTTCTCACCCTGGCACTGCCACCCAGCCTGTGACCCGGATTCGAGTATGGGCAAAGCAATAGAGTCCTGCCCGGAGTGCAAGCAAAGAAACCCCTGTAATAGCTTTCTGAACAGTTGTTCGACCCCCTTTACCATCTCTGGGCTAGAGCCCCAGATATACCCACGTCACCACTGATTCAGTGTCTCCCAGGACCTGCTCTTGGTTTGCTGGGGACTATTCTGCCCTGGTGCAGCCTGCATGGAACTGTGCTTCACTTTCACCCTGATGAAACGGGGATTTCCTGCCACACTTCTAAGCTGTATTTCTCTGGAAAACGTATTCATGCCATCCTTTTGTGGGTTCTGCTGCTCCTGAATCTGTTTTATGGAATCATTTAAAAGTGTTTGGAGGGGTTTTAGGGAGTCCCTGCATATCCTCTGCCATTTTGGCTTTGCTTCCCCGCTCCTGTTCTTTGAAATTCCATTTACCTATAATGGAAAAGAATAAACAAAAAAGGTGAATGAAGCACTCCTTTTTTTATATTTGGTGGGAAGAACTATATGGCTTTAGAGGGTGAAAGCCCTATAGCCAATTCTTTTACTGCATGGTGTCTCACTGGATGCTGGAGAGAGTGTCACTGAGCTCTTCTAGATAGGAATGAAACAGCCACAAAGCTGACTCACATTTTGAAGATGACATCAATTTTAGCTGTATAACCAACTGAAAAAGCCTACCTTCCATCCATGTTGTTAGATAACTAGAACCAGTTCTGTAATGTCACCCACAAACTCCACAATTTCTCCACAGTAGTTACATTTTCCTTACTATTTCCTGGGAGGTTGTAAACTTGATGGTGTCTACCTAAGTGTTCAATCCTCATTACATGTAAAAATATAGAAAAGAGATTGAAAAATAATTTGAGGGGAAAGCATTAGCAACTGAATTAGAGTCAATCCAATTCAAAGGGCCACACTTGAGGACCTAGAGGACCACATGTGGCCTCAAGGCTGAAGGTTCCCCACCCCTGTATGCTTGCCTCTGTATCTTGGCTCAGTTAATTTCCAAGCCTGGTTGACCCAGCAGGATTCTGGGTCATAGTCTCCATTCTGGTCCTGCTACTTCTAAGAAATATTTGGTCCCGGGCTTCTGTTTCCTTATCTACCAAATGAGTCGATTATAATAGATGATATTTCAGGTCTTTTTCAGACAGAAACTCTACAACTAGACCTTAATGAGTTAAAATTGTCTGGCCATTTTCCTTTTTTTTGTATTCCATGCAGCCATTTTAATAGTGATTTGTCAGCTTTTGTTCTTAGCTGTGCAGCTTTTACAAATTAGCCAACAGAAGACAAAAAGAAAATGTCTTTCAAGAAGACAATTAAGCCCCAAAGACATTATATCCAATGTTATTACGAATCCTTAGCCTGCTTTTTTGGCCAGGTACAACCTGGGGCCCTAGTCATTAACCAATTGGTCCCTGTAGGACAAAGGGTCAAAGGATTTTGAGCCAGAGATGATATAGCCCAATCACCTCATTTAATAGATGAAAATAATAATGCCTAGAGAGTTAAAATTATCTTCTCCAGGTCAGAAAATATAGCTTGGGATTCTGGATTCTAGGTAAGCAACTCAATACAGGAGATTTTATGTTTTGCAAGGAACAATGATACTTTTAATTCCTTATTGCCATTTATGTAATATCCCTTCATTCCTTATCTGATATTGTTAAAAAAAATACTTTCCCTGCTTTGAAAACCTGAATTTTATGTCTACTTGTTTTCCTAAGAGCTAGTACTAACAGGACTAAGCTGAGCTGAGGTGCCTGCCACTTCTTTCATAAATCCTTCCTTGATCCCCTTAGACAGAAGTGGTTTATTCCTTCCCCAACTTTCCTAGTGAATGTTGTTTGAGTATCTACTTTGCCCCCATCACTTCCTACCCATTATTGTAATTGTCTGTATCCTATTGGCTTCCCACTACCTACACCAAAAAAGTAGAATATAACATTATCAATGGTCCAGTGTAAATTTTTTTTTAAATTATGTCTCCTCAGTGCCTGATACAATGATTGACCCCAAAGCACGCACTTACTAAATGTGTTAATTTGAACTGAATAGAATCTATACACCTGCCCAAAGTCTTGGGGCTCATAATCTGGAATGATTGGTGATAAGCTTATTTCTACAATTTTTATAAGACATTCACAAATGTCCAATATGTTTTCAAGGCCGATGGTTTCCTTCTTTAAAAATTGCTTAAATATCCTTATTTTTATTTCTAATATTTTTGTAGTTTTATCCTTAGCATCTGGTTTCCAAACGTCTATCCTATATCATTATCACCTAGCTATTTCAATCATAGTTTATTCATATGCCTTTAACTATGTTTTTCTATTACTCATTCTTCTTACTACTCTCCATCACCTTCAATATTCAATAAGCTCTAATAAATAACTAAACATGAGTTATTATTTTCAATAGCACATATTTTTCATATAAAATAACATATTGCAATGTTAGTAGGTACCAGATAGTCCCAATCAAACTGTTCATTTTTATCTCTCACTATGTCCCAATGTACACTCAGACTTAGTGTGTGTTGTTCCCTTCTTCTAACCTTAACAAGGTTCTCCCTCTTCTACCCTTAATTCTTTGTTCCACTTCTCCCCAATACACGGAATAACTTTCCCCCTGCTGTTACTATGCCACATTCCTTCCTCCCTTTAAATTGCATGTCATCAGCCTACAGAAAATTTCCCCTTATTCCTTCTGACTATTCTCCAACATGCCAGGTTGATCTGAACTGCCTTTTGCACTCAACACACCCTGGTGATTATTGCATTATGTGCACAATTTGTGTGGATTAAATGTTTTTTAGACTTGCCTCCCTGGTTAGATTATAAACTCCTTGAAATAACAACCATTTCTAGTCATTTCACACAAATGCTTGTGTTACGAATTAAGGAGAGAATATGATACAGTACAAAGAACACTGGATTTAGAGCCAGAGCATATGGGTTCAAATGTCGGCTTTGCTACTTACTAGTGTGTGAGATTTGGTAAATTGCTTAACCTCTCTGGGCCTGTTGCCTGGTAAAATGAAGGGCTTGGACTTGATGGCTTTTGAGGCCCATTCCAGATCAAAATATGTGACCCTATATATTCCTTGGCTACTTTTTAGAAAGCTAATGGGAAAATTGCTTATTTTATATTGAATAGCCTTGAAAATATAGAATTGGAACATAGGAGACAGCTAGTTAGTAGAGATATAGATCTGAGAGTAATCCAAAGACATATTGATTGAAACTGTGGAACTGCATGAGGTCTCTGAAGAAGATGTAAAAAGAAGAGGAAAAGGCTGAGGGCAGAAACTTGGAAATGGACACAGTTACAGTGTGGGAGGAGAAACGAACTAGTGAAGCTTTACAGATGGGAGTTAAATATTATGATCTTTAATCAACTCAAAAATTTTTAATACGTAGTGACCATCCTTTCATCTTCCTTCCTTCTCAAAACAGCATAGTTTTGTTGAATTAAATTCAGATTTATATATATATACTTGTGATTTCTGTAGAATATGGAACTTCAAGTGACAAAATCCACTCTAGTGATGAAAAATGAGGTTAAGTAACCTGGACTGAGGGATTAAATAATTTACTCAGGATCACAGAGTCAGTATGTGTCAGAGATACAACTTGGACCCATTTTTTCACGACACTGAGGCCAGCTTTCTATCTATTATGTCCCAGAGTCTTAATTGACTATGCTACTACTGCAAATACTACTTGGGTTTTGTAGGAAAAAGCAGTCTGAGTTTCCTTATTTTAATGTGTTTCTTCTCTTATTTCCTCCAAGCATTTGCTTTCATTTCACTTTAAACTGCGATTTTGAAAGAATATTCAAACCCACCAGGGACATTTCACCCGTCTTGAAATCATAGCTCTCCAGTGTATGTATACACTTAGGGCTAACCCAATTTAGGTGAATTGCACTTTCATCTCAAGCAGTCTAAAGCACTTACCAATCATGCCATGATTTCTATATCTTGTTTTGAGCCCTTGTCCTCATGATACCATCAACTGACAGCTTCTTCCCCTACAGAGCACTCTAACATTAGGCAATGTAGCGTTCAGAATAAATAAAGCCACAGAGTTTTAACTCTACTTTTCCTGAAGAGATGGAAAGATGTATGATTGCTACAGAATGTGTCATTTTCCTCAGCCAGATGATGTATACGGAGAATAAAAGCTTCAACAGGGGCAGCTAGGTGACACAGTGGATAGAGCACTGACCCTGAAGTCATGAGGATCTGAGTTCAAATCCGACCTCGGACCAAACACTTGGCACTTACTAGCTGTGTGACCCTGGGCAAGTCACTTGACCCCAATTGCCTAAAAAAACCCCAGAACAACAACAACAACAACAAAAACAATAAAGCTTCAACAAACCCTTTGTTGCCAGCTGCTCTGTGACAACTATTACATCAGCTTAAGGGGTTTTTTGGTTTTTTGGTTTTTTTGGTTTTTGTGTGTGTGTGTGTGTATTTGTGTGTTGTTGTCTTTGGTGAGTCCCTTGATTTGCATAGGATAGGGCCATACTGCAGCATATACCATACTAAAGTACCCCTGTTTGATTTTCTTTGCTGGTATTGGTTCTCTGTTAACAACTACAGTGAAAATTCCGATATTACAAGAAACATTTGAAATCATTGGGAAGTCAGCTCAATGATTTGCCTAATCCTAGGCCTATTTCCTTGAAGGTTCACTGAAAAGGGACAGCAGGTGCCAGTGAAGCCTCAAATCCTTTGTGGGTGAGAGTTTCTGAGAGCATATTTGTCACTTGCTGAATTTTTTTTTATGTTTACCGTTTTTTTCCAGAAGTGAATAAACTTAAACAGAACTTTTCTTTTTTAAGTAGAGGATGTTGTCTGGGCAAGTATAAGAAGGTGGCATTAGTTCCACTTTGAGGTAGTTTCATTATCATCTTTCTTTCTTTCCAGGTGGGTAATGGTCTCTTGCATTAGAAGCAATAGACAGTATTAGCTCCCTGGACAGAGGAGTATGTTGACTTAATTCTTTCAGAGTTCAACATCAGTGCAGCAGTTTAGTTTCTCTCTCAAGACTCATCTTCCTGCCCACATATTTGATCTTATTTTGCTTTGCTTATTTTGTTTGGATAGGCAGGAGAGAACAGAGTATATCCATATCCATCTTGGAAGAAACTTTTCATTGTATATGTATTTTGTGTGTGCTTGCTTATTTATACACTTGAATGGAATTTGATAAAGTTCTAATGGAGGCCACAAGATAAGGTTATTTTCTGCAAACCTCATCTTTCTTGATTGTCTTTTTATTCATCAGCTAAGGACTTCAAAAGGACCACCTTTCTCCAAGTCCCCACTAATGTTTGTTTTGTATGTAAACTACTTAACAGACTAAGGTTTCAACACCTTTCCTCAAAATGTCAAAAATTGTCAGGAGATTATAAGATATATACATGATTTTAAGTCTATGATTTGACAAGATCATTTTCTTCTTCTTCCTCTTTTAAGTTATGCTTTATAAAATGGTGTTGTTTGCCACCCTATTGAGTAACTGATATAATTACATCAGAGGTTCAGTGCCTCATTCAAAGCCATGAAGGCAATTAAAAATTGCAAATTATAACTCATAGTCTGAATTTCCAGATCATCTATTAGTTCAGCATAATGTGTATCTTGTTGAATTGTTAAGTCAAGATATTTATTGTATGCAAAGTTTAGTCTTTGAGATGAAGGGCCATTCCTTACTTTGTGGAGTCATGGAAGCTTTGAGAAGACATTCATTTAGAATTTTAAACATTTGTATCTCAGGATCAGAGTATAGATGAAAACTAAAGAAATTCTGTATTATTTCCCCTTATCTTCAAAAGAAACAGTGCTAGGTCATCACAAACAAACAATCTATGAGATTTCCTTGTCCCTGAGAGAAGCTCTTGCAATGTCCTTTAATAAATGACTACTTGTATAATTCTCACATAAGAAAATCCTTCCTAATGTTGTCATTTAAATCATTTCTTTCTGGTCTGCTTACTTGGAATCAGCATCACAATATATCAAATGTAAAAGAAACAATAATTGGATCTTAGAAGACAGTTAGATCAAGGCCTTGTACAGGGAAACTTGTCCAGGTTCATAAAAACCAGCTAGTGGTAGGACCAGAAATAGAGTTCCGACTCTACCCTTTTCACTCTATTATCTTACTTCTCAAGCAAGCTTATAGGCTGATAAGAATGATTTAGTGCTGAAGGGGACTTTAGGACCTATCAAGTTCAATTTCCTCATTGAAAAAAAGATCACCAAACCAAAGCACTTAAGTGACTTAGCTGTTAAGTGATTTACTTAAAGTCAGACAGCTAGTATTGAGGGAGAATTTGAACCCTGGTTTCTTGACTTCAAGAAATGCCATTACATAATTATTTGACAAACTAGAAAAGGGGAGTTAAAACAGCTGCTTCAGTAGAGCTTCATAACAGATTTGGAAAGACAAGTCCTTAAGGCAAGATGTTGAAAGCCTTGTCTAGTAACAAAGCAAAGCATTCTTTGCTCTAGATCAGGTATCTTAACATTTTTTTTTTCTGTTTTTGATGCAAGGGTGTACTGGTAAATGTTTAACAATTGACTTTCTTGGGGAAAATATGCAGGAAGTAATATTAAGTTTAATCTTAATTATTAAAATTTTCTCTGTCACTTTCTTAAGTCTAGACAACCAACAGAACAATAAATTAACCTTTGTTTTGTAGAATTTACTGATTTCTGAAAAAAAAATTAACTTTTCTGTGGAGCCAATTCAAGATGTCTCCAACACATCCCTGAGATATCTATGGCACTGTAGTAAAGTCTATGGACCCCTTTTCATAGGATTCTAAAGAAAATCAATTATATTGACATAGTTATCCAGAATCTAAAAAAAAAAAAAGTTTGGGTTCTCTGGATTAAAAACCCCTGTATTTAGAAAAAGACATTTTCTATCATCACAAACTATGATTACTATTTTTGTATTTGATCGGAATACTTTACCCTGATTTTTAATTTTGTAATTAAAGCAGTCTATGCTGATGCATCCAAATTGTTATATATGTGCATTTGCTTAGTGAGAGTAAATGAGAAATCCATTTTTTATAAGGAAGAGAAACTGGCTCGTAGAAATGGGCAGCAATGCAATGCCATACTAGAGGGGGGAAGTTTTATTTTCCCCCCACTGAGAAAGGAAAGAATTCCATTTGCCAAGTGAAAAGTAGTTTAAATAGTCCTTTGATTTAGGCCACAAGATGGGGAATAGTAGGGTTTTTTGTTTTTTGTTTTTTGTACTTCATTAATCATATTGTGTTAATGTTCAAGCATTTGATACATGTGGCTGGTAAACAAATTAGCTTATAAGAAACTTTCTTTGTTCATTGAAAGCTTATGAACTGACTTTTTCTTATGGGCATTATGAATTTGATGAAATATTTATTAATGATATTATTGTTTTAATGCATTCTTTTTTTTCTTGAAGTTGTGATTTAAATATGATGCCAAATTGGGGAACACCTCCAAACTATACATTTTAGGGAAACTTTTGAAAAAAAAGGATTATTGTCTACATTCCTTATTTTGGGAATTGGATTGAAGAAAATAACTTTCTACCTTATGAAATTTGGTGTTCTATAAATTCATCAGTTCTCTGAAGACTTCTTTTCAACTTAAATGAAACTTCTCTTTGGTGATTCCTATAACTGTCTTCACTGACCTTCTCTGGAAGTTTTCAATCTCATCTAAGTCTTTGAGGCTTAGCCCTATTAATTTGTACTTATACAAGTGTTGGATTATTCTGTCCTTAATTATACTATGTCAGTTTCTTGGCTCACTGATCTGTAATTATGGAGGTCTTTCCTTATGGCTGGGTACCATGTTGGTATCTTTCCATTCTTGAGAAATGGTTTCTATTCTTGGAAATGCAGATCTATTTCCTTCAATTTAAGTTACTTCAGAACACTTGGATGAATCTTTCCTGAACCTAGTAATTTAATACACTTAAAACTTGCTCCAAAATATATGCCTTAAAACTTTTCATTTTTGTTAATGCCACCCCATAGAACCATAGAAAAGGCTTTGAGCATTCATTTACTCCATCCTGCAAGACAGCTATCATCAAGACAAGTAGGATTCTATTCCATTTTTTTTCTCCCTAGCTCTTTTAGAAGAAACAAAAGTGGACACCACTCTTTAGTTGCTTCCTTTATTGTTTAGAGAGAATTTATACTAAGTTCTTTGTATTTAACATAAATATTTCTTGTCACAGAATACGTATTGTTTTGTCCATTATGGTGGGGGGAGTAAACAGGTAGTTTATATTCTAAAGTGCTGGTTTTGGAGCAAGGGGATCTGGATTGGGACCTCAGCTCTGTCATTTACTCTTGTGTGACCTGGGGCATTTCACATAATCTCTCTGGTCCTTAGTTTCCTTATATATCAAATAACAGAGTTGGACTAGATGGCCCCTTGAGGTCCCTTCCAGCTTTAAAACTATGGTCTCATAAACATGTTGTATAATAGGATTTCCCCTTGTTGAGTATTAAAAAGGATTATATCACTAAATAACTTCACATAGAATGATTTTACTTTTAACTAAGTTCTTTCATAGTGAAGATAAACTGCATAATACTGTTTTATACCAACATTGCCAGTTGGTCAATGAACATTTATTAAGCACTAGCTATGTGTGGTAAGTACTGGGGATACAAAGAAAGACAAAACTTTGGTCTCTGCTCTGCAGAAACTGACATTCTAAAGGGGGAGAAAACATGCAAACCACCAGGTACAAACAAGATATCTATAGAGTAGATAGAAGGAAATCTGAGAGGGAAAAGTCTCACACCTATCTTATTTCTGCCATTACGCTGGGAGGCAGTGGGATGTAGGAAAATGTATGCCAGGATGACAGTTAGAGATAACTTTGGGTAAAACACTTAGACTTGTTAGACCTCAGTTTCTCCCTCTATAAAATGAAGGGGGTAGATTAGATAACCTTGCATAGCCTTTTCACATTAGGATTTGTGATACAACAGTTATAACACCAAAAATGGCCCTATATTTTTTATAAAGTGTTTTCTGTCAATTTAATGACACTTACTTTTAACCAGTTAGCTCCTATTGATCTACATATTTTTATGTATGTTGATAAAATTGTTAAATTTTTTAAAAAATTATTTTTTCAATTTTTTGCTGTAAATTGAGGAGCACATTTGTGTGCTGTGTGTGTGTGTGTGTGTGTGTGTGTTTGTAGAAGGATTTTCTCACAGAGACACAAAAGACAAGAGGAGATAACTTAGACCACAAAAACCATTGTAGAGTTATGCTGGTTCTTCCTCTCTCCACTGCCAAGTTGGGCTATTAAATGGAAACCCATTATTTGCTAAACATATTTCAACAAAGTTGTATCAAAATAATATTGTAAGATAATATGTGCCTTCTTGAAACATTTATCTTAACTTTTATTCATGTTTAAATGAAGTTACTTTATTAATTAATTGAATTAATTCAATAATTAATTAATCATAAATTTATTCACTAATTCAAAATTAACTTTTATTCATTTTTATTTTTTTTAATTTTATTAATTTATTTTGATTTATCAACAATCACTTCCACACGCTTTTGAGTTTAAAATTTTTCTCCCCCTTCCTCCCCACCACCCTCCCCAAGACAGCACACAATCTGATATAGGGTATACATTTACATTCCTATTAAACATATTTTTACATTAGTGAGGTTGTAAATAAAAATTAAAACCAATAGGAGGAACCATTAAAAAGAGGAACCAAAACTCAACAGAAGAGAAAAAAAATGATAGCAATGCAACTTCTGTAGTTCTTTCTTTGGATGTGCATAGCAGTTTCCACCACGAGGCCTCTGGGGATGTCTTAGATCCTTGTATTGCTGAGAAGCGTTAAGTTTATCAATATTAGTCACCGCACAATGTGGCTGTTATTGTCTACAAAGTTCTCTTGGTTCTGCTCATTTCGCTCAGCATCAGACCATACAAGTCTTTCCAGGTTTTTCTGAAGTCAGCCTGTTCATCATTCCTTATACCAAAATAGTATTCCTTTACATTCATATACCACAACTTGCTCAGCCATTCCCCAATGGATGGGTATCCTCTCAATTTCCAATTCTTTGCCACCACAAAAAGAGTTGCTATGAATATTTTTGTACATGTGGTCCTTTTCCCATTTTGTGATCTCTTTGGGATATAGCCCTAGAAGTACTATTGCTGGGTCAAAGGGTAGGCACATTTTTATAGCCCTTTGGGCATAGTTCCAAATTGTTCTCCAAAATGACTGGATCATTTCACAACTCCACCAACAATGCATTAGTGTTCCAATTTTCCCACATCTTCTCCAACATTTATCATTTTCCTGTTTTGTCATGTTGGCCAATCTGATAGGTGTGATGTGGTACCTCAGAGTTGTTTTCATTTGCATTTCTCTAATCAATAACGATTTAGAGCATTTTTTTCATATGACTATAGATGGCTTTAATTTCTTCATCTGAGAACTGTCTGCTCATATCCTTTGACCATTTATCAATTGGGAATGGCTTGTTTTTATAAATTTGTCTTAATTCTCTATATATTTTAGAAATGAGGCCTTTATCAGAGAGACTGGTTGTAAAAATTCTTTCCCAATTTTCTACCTTCCTTCTAATCTTAGTTGCATTGGCTTTTTTGTGCAAAAACTTTTCAATTTAATGTAATCAAAATTATCCATTTTGCTTTTCATAATGTTCTCTATCTCCTGTTTGGTCATGAATTCTTCTGTTCTCCATAGATCTGATAGGTAAACTATTCCTTGTTCTCCAGTTTACTTATGGTATCAGCCTTTATATTAAGTCATGAACCCATTTTGACTTTATTTTGGTATATGGTGTGAGATTTGGGTCTATGCCTAGTTTCTGCCATACTCTTTTCCAGTTTTCCCAGCAGTTTTTTTCAAAGAGTGGGTTCTTATCCCAGAAGCTGGGGTCTTTGGGTTTATCAAATAATAGATTATTATAGTCATTGACTACTGTGTCTTGCATATTTAACCTATTCCACTGATCCACCTCCCTATTTCTTAGCCAGTACCAAGCAGTTTTGATGATTGCTGCTTTATAAATACAATTTAAGATCTGGAATTGCTAGGCCACCTTCCCCTGCATTTCTTTTCATTAGTTCCTTTGATATTCTGGACCTTTTGTTTTCCAAATGAATCTTGTTATTATTTTTTCTAACTCTAAAATAATTTTTTGGTAGTTTGATTGGTATGGCACTGAATAAGTAAATTAGCTTAGGTAGGATTGTCATTTTTATTATATTAGCTCGGCCTACCCATGAGCAACTGATGTTTTTCCAATTATTTAGATCTGATTTTATTTGTGTGAAAAGTGTTTTGTAATTGTGTTCATAGAGTTCCTGGGTTTGTTTCGGGAGGTAGACTCCTAAATATTTTATAATGTCTACAGTAAGTTTAAATGGGATTTCTCTTTCTATCTCTTGCTGTTGGGCTTTGTTGGTAATATATAGAAATGCTGATGATTTATGTGGGTTTATTTTATAGCCTGCAACTTTGCTAAAGTTGTTTATTATTTCAAGTAGTTTTTTACTTGATTCTCTAGGATTCTCTAAGTATATCATCATGTCATCTGCAAAGAGTGATAGCTTTTTTCTTCTTTGCCTATTCTAATGCCTTCAATTTCTTTTTCTTCTCTTATTGCTAAAGCTAATTTCCAGTACAATATTGAATAACAGTGGTGATAATGGACATCCTTGTTTCACCCCAATCTTATTGGAAATGCTTCTAGCCTGTCCCCATTATATAATGCTTGCTGAAGGTTTTAGATAGATGCTATTTATTATTTTAAGGAAGACTCCATTTATACCTATGCTTTCTAGTGTTTTTAATAGGAATGGGTGTTGTATTTTATCAAAAGCTTTTTCTGCATCTATTGAGATGATTATGTGGTTTCTGATGCTGATAGTTTTCCTAATATTGAACCAACCCTGCATTCCTGGTATAAATCCTACCTGGTCATAGTGTATTATTCTTGTGATAAGTTGCTGCAATCTATTTGCTAGTATTTTGTTTAAAATTTTTGCATCTATATTCATTAGAGAAATTGGTCTATAATTTTCTTTCTCTATTTTGACTCTTCCTGGTTTAGGTATCAACACCATATTTGTATCATAAAAAGAATTTGGTAAGACTCCTTCTTCACCTATTTTCCCAAATAGTCTATATAGTATTGGAATTAATTGTTCTTTAAATGTTTAATAGAATATGCTGTAACTCCATCTGGCCCCGGAGATTTTTTTCCTAGGGAGTTCATGAATTGCTTCTTCAATTTCTTTTTCTGAGATGGGGTTATTTAAGTATTTTAGTTACCCTTCTCTTACTCTGGGCAATTGATATTTTTTTAAATATGTATCCATTTCACTAAGATTGTCAAGTCTGTTGGCATATAGTTGGGCAAAATAATTCCTAATTATTATTTTAATTTCCTCTTCCTTGGTGGTAGCTTCACCCTTTTCATTCTTGATACTAGCAATTTGGTTTTCTTCTTTCTTTTTTAATTAAATTAACCAAAGTTTTATCTATTTTATTGGTTTTTTCACAAAACCAGCTCTTACTTTTATTTATTAGTTCAATAGTTTTCTTAATTTCAATTTTATTAATTTTTCCTTTGGTTTTCAATATTGGTTTTTAATTGAGGATTTTTAATTTGTTCTTTTTAAATTTTTTTTAGTTGTAGGCCCAATTCATTGATCTCCTCTTTTTCTCCGTTATGTAAGCATTTAGAGATATAAAACTTCCCCTAAGAACTGCTTTCGCTGCCATCCCAAGTTTTGGTATGTTGTCTCATTATCGTCATTCTCTTGAATTAAATTGTTGATTGTTTCTATAATTTGTTGTTTGACCCAATCATTTTTTAGGATTAGATTATTTAGTTTCCAATTATTTTTTAGTCTATCTTTCCGTGGCCCTTTATTACATATAATTTTTATTGCATCATGATCTGAAAAGGATGCATTTAATATTTCTGCCTTTCTGCATTGGATTGTGAGGTTTTTATGCCCTAGTACATGGTCAATTTTTGTGTATGTGCCATGTACTGCGAGAAAAAAGTATATTCCTTTCTATCCCCATTCAGTTTTCTCCAGAGGTCTATCATACCTAACTTTTCTAATGTTCTATTCACCTCCTTAACTTCTTTCTTGTTTATTTTGTGGTTAGATTTATCTAGTAGAGAGGGGGAGGTTCAGGTCCCCTAGTATAGTTTTGCTGTCTATTTCTTCCTGTAACTCCCTGAACTTCTCCTCTAAGAATTTGGATGCTATACCATTTGGTGCATATATGTTTAGTAATGATATTACTTCATTGTCTATGGTGCCTTTTAGCAGGATGTAGTTTCCTTCCTTATCTCTTTTGATTAGATCTATTTTTTTTGCTTTGTCTGAGATCAGGATTGCTACCCCTGCTTTTTTTACTTCAGCTGAAGCATAATATATTCTGCTCCAGCCTTTTACCTTTACCCTGTATGTGTCACTCTTTTTCAAATGTGTTTCCTGTAAACAACATATTGTAGGATTATGGTTTTTAATCCATTCTGCTATCTGTTTCTGTTTTATGGGAGAGTTCATCCCATTCACATTCACAGTTATGATTACTATCTGTGTCTTTTTCTCCATCCTTTTCCCCCTTTTATGCTTTTCTTTCTCCTTTTTCCTTTCCCCCTTCACTAGTGTTTTGCTTTTGACCAGCCTCCTTCAGTCCCTCCTCCCTTTATTATCCCTTTTTTTCTTCCCTTTACCTTACTGCTTCTTCCCTCCCTTCTATCCCCCCTCCCTTTTCTTTCCCCTTTTCCCTCCTACTGCCTATAGGGCAAGTTAGATTTCTATACCTAACTGATTATGTTATGCCCTTCTTGAGCCAAATCTGATGAGAGTAAGGTTCAAACAATGCTCCCCCCTCCCTTCTTTCTCTGCTGTAATAGGATTTTGTGTCTTTTCCTGTAATGTAATTTACCCTTGTCTGCCTCCTCCTTTCTCAGTACATTTTCTAAGATCAGATTGATCCACTTATTTGGATCCATTTAACCCACTTGATTAGATTTTTTTTATCATTACATCAAAGTCAACTAATATCCACCCTCTTTATGTATAGTCCTTTAACATTATGCAATAACAATACAGTTCTCAAGAGTTGCAAGTGTCATATTCCCTTTTAGGGATGTAAACAGTCCACCCTTATTGACAACATATTGTATCTTTCTGTCCCATTTACCTTTTTATGTCTTTCTTGAGTCCTGTACTTGAAGATCAATTTTTCTGTTGAGCTCTGGTCTTTTTATCAGAAAAGTTTGGAAGTCTCCTATTTTGTTGAATATCCACCTCCTCCCTTGAAAAATGATACTCATTTTTGCTGGGTAGTTGATCCTTGGCTGCATTCCAAGCTTCTTTGCCTTATGGAATATCATGTTCCATGCCCTGTGGTCTTTTAATGTAGAAGCTGCAATACTCCTTGGCGTTGTCAATTTGGGATCTCTTTCAGGTGGTGAGTGGTGTATTCTTTCTACGGTTATTTTACCTTCTGGTTCTAGGATTTCCAGGCAGTTTTCCTTTATGATTTCATGAAAGATACTGTCCAGGATCTTTTTTTCATCATGATTTTCAGGTAGTCCAATAATTTTTAAACTATCTCTCCTGAATTGATTTTCCAGGTCGGTTGTTTTACCAATGAGGTATTTTACATTTTCATTTATTTTTTTCATTTTTGTGTTTCTATTTGACTGATTCTTGCTCTCTCATAGAGACATTAGTTTCCATTTCTCCAATTCTAGTTTTTAACAGATTGTTTTCTTCTGTTAGTTTTTGTACTTCCTTCTTCAATTGGCCAATTGTGTTTTTTTGGAACCTGCTTTCTTCAGTGTCCTTTTTTTCCAATTGGCCAGTTGTATGTTTGAAGGACTCTTCTACCTCTCTCATTTGACTATTAAAATCCTTTTTGAGCTCTTCTAAGAAGGTTTTTCAGGCTTCAGACCAGTTCACATTCCCTTTTGTTGTTGCAGATGTGGGTTTGTTGACAATGTTGTCCTCTTTAGAATTTCTGTCTTGATCTTCACTCTTCTCATAATATGAATGTATGGTAAGTTTCTTTTTACTCATGGTATTTCTTTATTCCCTCACCTTTAAAGAGATTGAGCTCTTCTGCTGGGAAACAAAGGGCATTGACCCAAGCTTCTTGTGTTGGGAGCCTAGGTCTTGGTCACTGGCTTTGTGTGCTGGGGCTTCTTATGTTGGCAATTGGAGATTGTAGGGTTCTGGCAGCTTACCTTGTGTTGTGCTGGAATGAGCAAGGCTGGAACTTTCAGGCAATTCTAGGTTGCCTGTTTTTCCTTTCCTTCAGCTTTCTTCAGCTCCAGGTAGGTGCTGCAGGGTGTTTATCTTCCTGGGGCCCCCTGCAGTGTTGCTTCCCTTGTTTCTGCTAATGCACTGGGAGATTCCTTTGAGGTAGAGTACCAAGTCACCTGGTGGTTTACCCATCTGGCCTCCACCGGTTCCCCCACCTGTATGGAGGCACTAGGAGGTCCAGGTGTTGGTATTTGCCTGCCCTACTGCCTGGGCTTCAGGATTTCTTCCTGGTTAACAATTGGAGGCTGCAGGGCTCCGACAGCTCACCTGGTTTTGGTCTGGAACCAGCGAGGCCGGGGCTGTAGGAAGCCTTTAGGTTGCTTTCTTCAGCTCCTTTCAGATGAATGCCACCGGGTACTTATCTGCCTGGGGCCCCTTATAGTTCTGCCTCCCTTATTTTTGCTGAGACACTGGGAGACCCCTTTGCTGGGCTGCCACACTGCTGCTCCCCATCTTTCTTCTAGTTCAGCTGTTCCAGGTTGTATTCTGGGTTAATATTTTCTGGGTTTTCATAGGTTGACTCCCGGAAGCGGAAGTCAATTTTATATATTTTTAAATCAAGTCAGTTACATTATTTTCAATTTGTTTAAAATAATGAAGTATTAATCTTAAAGTTTGTTAGTAGTCTTAAGTTATTAGGATACATGATGGAAGAGCTGTAAGTAAACAAAAATTTCAAGCATGTAACCTTAATTGTAGATTTTCCTAAGAAAAAATCAATCATCTTTCTTTTTCTATAGTCTATCTCTTTTGTTTTAATGTGTATTTTGCTGCAACTAAACTGAGAATTTCTGTTTCTCTTAGACAATTCTCAAGTATTCTCTAACTTTTTCCATTGCTTCAGCTGGTTTTTGGAATGGAGAGAGCAAGAAGGCATACTACAGCTATGCTATAGTTAATAATGCTTAATTAGGCACCAGGCTAAATAGTTTCTTTTGCTTTTTAGTAAGTTTACTCATTGTGGTACATGCAAGATAATGATTTTTTTTTCCTTCAGAAACAGTTCTCCAAGTTTCTAAATATTGGTTGATATTAGAAATAATCATTATTTTGAAGTATTGATCTTGTAGTCTAGGAAGCTCCAAGAACAATGCCTCATTGATCTCAGCATGCTTGAGAGAAATGTAGGGGCATATATTGCTTTATAAGTGAGAAACTTGATATGCAGAAGTTTAGTGACTTAGTTTCCTTTCTAAGTCAATGGCAGAACTTAAATTAAAAAGATATCCCTTACCTTATGAGGTCCCTGCTAAAGTGACTTAACTGGGAATATGAAAACACACAAGTAAACATGTAGAGGTATTTTCAATACGCTAGATATAAAAATGATTAGAAAATACTTTGGGATACATTCAGAATTTAAGATTATATCTGTGTTAAATTTGAATGAAGGAATTGATTTGGAGAGAAAATATAATATTAATTTAATGCTTAAAATGGAAATAAAATCATACCTATTTAGACTTTATCAATTTATATATACATATACATATATATATATATATACATATATATATATATATATATATATATATATATATATATATATATATATATATATATATATATATATATATATATTGCTTTTTTGGTAAGGCAATGGGTGTTAAGTGACTTGCCCAGGGTCACACAGCTAGTAAATGTCAAGTATCTAAGGTAGGATTTGAACTCAGGTTCTCCTGACTCCAAGGCCGAAGCTCACCTAGCTTCCCCTTTAAGGATTCTTGTTTGGGTTTTTTTATTTTATTTTATTCATGAGGCAATGCCCAGGGTCACACAGCTAGCTAGTAAGTTTTGAGGTTGGATTTGAACTCAGGTCCTCCTGACAACAGGGCCGGTGCTCTATCCACTGTGCCACCTAGCTGCCCGCATAATTTTTGCTTAATAAGGCAGAATGCAAGGATGGGGCTTTGAGTGTGAAATAGAAATCCTGAAAGCTAATGCTTTCATATGTATTGACTGGTATCTAGAATCAACACTGACTGCATTCTTGCCACAGATAGCATATTGTTTACAGTCCTAGGAAAGAATAGATAAAAGTGGGCCTACAAATAGAGAAACTCTCTTTACTCTATTTGGAATCTTACATCTTTGGTTAACCTTTTCTTTATCTTTTATGTAATGCCTAGCTAGACAGCTGTGGGAATGCACCTAAATATGGCAATATAATGACTAATTCAGTTGACTTTAGGTATACTCATCAACAATTTGGGTAAAAACATATCTTTATTGCAAAAATAGTTTCATTGCATATTAATATAATTATCATAGTACTAGATGAAACTCCTTGAAGAAAGGAAGAAAGGGACTGGTTTTACCTTTTTTTCCCTTCCTTCCTTCCTTCCTTCCTTCCTTCCTTCCTTCCTTCCTTCCTTCCTTCCTTCCTTCCTTCCTTCCTTTCTTTCTTTTTTCTTCCTTCCTTCCTTCCTTTCTTTCTTTCTTTCTTTCTTTCTTTCTTTCTTTCTTTCTTTCTTTCTTTCTTTCTTTCTTTCTTTCTTTCTTTCTTTCTTTCTTTCTTTCTTTCTTTTCTTCCTTCCTTCTTTCTTTCTTTCTTTTCCCCAGGCCTTACCATAGTATCTGGCATGTAGTAAGTGCTTATTGAATCAACTTGATGACAACAGGCATTTACTTATACTTTTAAGGTTTTTGAAGCATTTTCGAATCAACTCTATGAAAGAGGTCTATATTACCAGGTGATTGAAATCTATTGGGAGCTAACACTAAAATACATTATTTCATTCTTCCACTTTGATAGGTATGCTATAGTGGAAAAAAAATACTTGACAACTGGAGTCATTAGCCCTGAAGGCCTCTAACTATATGACCCTGAGTAAGTCACCTAAGCTGTCAGATCTGGTCCTCAGGTCTTCCTATGTAAAATAAAAAGGGTTATACCAAATATTATTTCATGTCAGAGTGGCAGAGGGCAAAGCCCCAATAGCAGAGCAAAGGCAGTAATTCACCTGACCTCTCCTAAATTCTCCAAACAACTTTAAAATAACACCTCAAATTGAATTCTGGAATGGTGGAATCAACAAAAAGTCATAGTGAAAGAATTTTCCAACTCAAGACAACTTTGAGGGTTAGCAAGAAAGGTTTGTCTTACGGGGGTGATGCTTGGGCCTAAATGTCCACCCAGCTCAGGCTGCATCCTGGCAAGCCAACAGCAGGCCTTAGAGGTGGCTGCAGCAGTGGCAGCAGCAGCTTTGGGAGCACTGGGTCCACAGTTAGTAAATCGGTCAGACAATCGATCAGAAAGAGAACTTTTGGTGGCATGTGTGCAGGACCCTGTTGCAGTGCCCGTATGTGGAGAACTAGTACACTAGTGCTATTAGCCGCAGGGACCCAAGGGCTTTGGTTACAGTTCTAAGGCAGAAAAGCATGCTTGTGATCACTCACAGACCAGAACACAGATGAGGAGAGAAGTGGCCACACCTTACCTTAGATCATACAATCTTGGAAGAACCAAAACCTTACAAAGCACCAGAACTAGCTATGAAAACATCAACATGAAAAACCTGAAGCTTGGGACCTACCCCCTACACCCCAGGAACAGAGAACAACTTTAACATAAAGTTGAAATTTAAGAAATGAGCTATAAACATGAGTAAAAAATAAAAAATGACCTGACCATTAAAAGTAACTATGGGACAGGAAAGATCAAAAAACAAAGTCAGAAGATGACAATGAAGTCAAAACAGCTACATGCAAAGCTTCAACAAAAAATGTGAATCAGTCACAGGCCCAAAAAAAATTCAAAGAAGAGCTCAAAAACATTTTAAAAATCAAATAACAGAGGTGGAGAAAAAATTGAGAAAGATAATGAGAGTGATGCAAGAAAATTATGGCATGAGCCAACAGCTTGATAAAGGAGGCACAAAAAAATACTGAAGAAAATAGCACCTTAAAAAACAGAATAGATCAAATAGTGAAAGAGGCACAAAAATCCACTGATGAGAAGAACTTCTTAAAGAGAAAAATTGGCCAAGTGAAAAAAAAATATAAAAGCACACTGAAAAAAATAAGGCCTTAAAAATAGATTTGGGTAAGTAGAAGCTAATGACTCCATGAGACATCAAGAAAAATAAAACACAAATTTTAAAAAAATGAAGGAAAAAACAAGAAAATATGAAATAGCTCATTGGAAAAAGCACTGACATGGAAAATAGGTTGAGTAGAGAGAATTTAAGAATTATTGGTCTACATGAAAGCTGTGATAAAAAAAAAAAGAGCCTAGACATCATATTTAAAGATATTATCAAACTGCCCTGATAGTCTAGAACCAGAGGGTAAAATAGAAATTGAAAGAATCCACAGATCACCACCTGAAAAAAGAACCCAAAATGAAAAATTCCGGAGCTCCCAGGTCAAGGAGAAGCTATTGCAAGGAGCCAGAAAGAAACAATTTAAATATTGTATAGCCACAGTTAGAATAAAACAAGATTTAGCAGCTTCTACATTAAAATATGAAAGGACTTGGAATGTGGTATTCTGAAGGGCAAAGGGGCTAGGATTACTATCAAGTATAAACTATCCAGCAAAACTGAATATAATTCTTCAGGGAGAAATGGATATTTTATGAAATACAGGTCTTTCACGGACTCCTGATGAAAAGGCCAGAACTGAATAGAAAATCTGCCTTTCAAATACAAGACTCAAGAGAAGCATAAAAAGGTAAACATGAAAGAGAAATCGTAAGCAATTTAATAAGGTTAAACTGTTTATCTTCCTACATGAGAAGATGATACTAGTAGCTGCTAAGATCTTTTATTGTTATTAGGGTAGTTAGAAGGTGTATACATAGAAAGCATTGTGAGAGTTGGTTATGACAGGATGATTTTTTTTAAAAATTAAGAGATGAGAAAGGGATATAATAAGAGGAGGAAGGGAGAAGTAGAATGGAGTAAATTATCTCATATAAAAGAGGCTTGAATGAAGAACTTTTACAGCAGAAGGGGAAGATGGGGGGATGACAAGTAACACTTGCACCATACATTCATCAAAATTGGCTCAAACAGGGAATAAGATACACATTCAGTTGGGTATATCTTGCCCTACAGGGAAGCAGGAGGGGAAAGGAATAAGAAAGGGAGGTGCTGATAGAAGGGAGGGCAGATTAGGGGAGGCAGTAATTAGAAGCAAGACAGACTTTTGAGGAGAGACAGGGTAAAAGGAGAAAGAATAAAGGATAAACAGGGGGAAAATGGATTGGAGGGAAATATACAGTTAGTAATCATAACTGTGAATGGGAATGGGATGAACTTACCCATATAATGGAAGCAGACAGCAGAGTGGTTTAAAAACCTAAATCTTATAATATGTTGTTTACAAAAAACGCACGAAACAGAGAGACAACCACAGAGTAAAGCTAAAGGTGTGGAAAAGAATCTGTTATGCTTCAGCTGAAGTAGGAAAAAAAAAACAAACAAGCAAGAGTAGCATTCCTGATGTCCAACAAAACAAAAGCAAAAATAGATCTATTAAAAGAGATATGTAGGAAAACCACATTTTGCTAAAAGGTCTCATAGACAACAAAGTAATATTAGTACTAAACATATATACACCCATGGCATAGCACCCTAATTCTTAAAGGAAAAGTTAAATGAGTTACAGGAGAAAATAGACAATAAAACTGTATTAGTGTGGGCCCTCAATTTTTCCATCTCCAAACTAGATGAATTTAATAAAAAAATAAAGAAGAAAGAAGTTAAGGAGATGAATAAAATTGTAGAAAAGCTAGATATGATAGCCCTTTGGAGAAAATTGAGTGGGAATAGAAAGGATTATACTTTTTTTGTTTTCCTCAGCAGTACATGGCCCCTATACAAAAACTGACCAAATATTAGGGCATAAAATACTCACAACCAAATGCAGAAAGGTAGAAATATGACATCTATCCTTTCCAGATCAGTGTGACATAGTGGATGGAATCCTGCACTTGGAGTCAGGAAGACCTAGTTTCAAATTTCACCTCAAGCCTTAGCTAGTTATCTAAATTTCTGTAAATTACTTCACTTTGCCTAGCCTCAGTTTCCTCCTCTGTGTAATGGGGAAAATGAGAGTTATAAAACCTGCCTTACAGTGTGTTTATTAGAATGAAATTAAGTTATATGAGTAAAAGACTACACAAACCTCATAGTGCTATCAACATGTGAGTTATCACTTCCAGCTAAAAATTAGATGAGTTTACAGACATACTATATGCCCCCCTTGATGAAGTTACTTTGTCATCCCTAACCTGATAATTTAGTTTGTTTTTTTATTTCACTAAAACAATTCTTAATTATAGTTATTGAATTCCATTCTAATTATTGACCAACTGGTTTATAATACTTATGCGCCAGCATAATGTAATAAAATAAGCAATTAGAATAATTTCAATGGGAGGATATATGATTGGGGGAAAAGGAGAGACCGATGGATCAACTGGAGTCAATTCTGACCTTAATCTTTGTTTTCTAGCTGTGTGGATTTGAGTGACCCTTAATTAGATGGGACAAAGGAATGAAGTCATTTTTTGAAGTTTTGTCTGGAATTATTTCTGTGTGATATACTAGGAAAAAGTAATGGACTCAGAATTAGGAGACCAGGATTCAAGTCTCAGCCCTGCTGCTTATTAGCCATGTAACAGTTAGTACAATAGAAGTGTAGCATAGGGGGAAAGCACAACCTCTAGAGACAGAGGTTTTGAGTTCAAATCCTGAGTACTTCCATGTGTCACATTAACTGCTGAGGCTCTTAGTTTCCTCTTCTGCAAAATGAGCGCATTGAACTAAATGTCCTTTTAAGTCCTTTCTAATGCTAGGCCTGCCTCTTTTCTTCTAAATCTGGTTTTTCATCTTATTAGGACCACGAGAAGTCCCTTACAGCTTGAAGTCTACAGTGCTCCCTGGCCTGACCTTGGCTGCTAGACAGACCTTGGCATTTAATAATGCTGTGGTTTGTGATAGCACTAACCACAGAACAGGATCTTCCCAGTGGCTTCAAGATGGAGATTTTTTCACCAGCTAATGGCAGGATTGGGATGATAAAAGATATGGCTAACCACCTCTTACCCCTCCCCCCCTTGTGGGTTTTTGTTAGTGTGAATAAATGAGTACACAGACAAAATTGGGCTTGCATTGCTTTCAGAGGAGCCTTTTTTTTTCTGTGATAATCATACCAATGAGGTCCTTATGAACTGAATAATTGCAAAGTCTTAAAGGATGAACAATTAAATATAAGGTAAAGCATTCCATGTAGGAATAATTAAAAGGAAACAATGGGGTTCCAGATTTCTTTATTCCTGCATTCTTCTTGCCTTCTATAATTTGAAAATGAAGGATGCTTTAAATGAAGACCTAAATAAGTAAAGGTCTAATTTAGGTTGACATCTCTTTAGGTCTCTTAAATACCAAAGTCCATTAAAAATGTCTTTCATTTTAACCTCTAGTAAGAGGTTAAAAAAACAATTCTCTACATTTTGACTACATAGTCTAGTCAGAAATAGTAAGCCAACCAATCCATGGACCAATAATTACTACGCCAAAAATATCTCCATAATATAGAATAATCGATCAACAAGCATTTATTAAATAAACATGCCAGACATCTTGTTAGGTACTGGAGCAAATATTCAACAGTCCCTGCCTTGGTTCTCAGGTCTACCCATGCTGCCTTCCCTTTGGGGTTATGAGGACTTTTATATTTCTAAAATGGGTCTGACAGAATAAATAAGAATTTAAACACAGTTCTTGCCATAACTTGTTTATATCAAGCAAAGTTGGGAAAAAGCAAACAAACTTGTAGCAACAAATTTGGAAATATTGCACATTGGTCACTAAAACTATTCTGAATAGATTACAGCAAAGCTTATTTCTCCGTAGTCAGAGGCACCAGTGAGGGGAAGACAAAACTATTCACGTATCCCTCCAACTTCTGTCCTGTATTCAAATTTCAATATCCAAGCAGTGGTAAACTAGAACACCTTGCATGATAGAGCCAGGTCTCAACAGGCTGCAATACTGAGCTGAATTGAATAAGATTAAATTTAATAAGAAGATCACTGTATAGTTTTACTTCAGGGTTAGAAAATCAACTCTGTAGACATAAGGTGTGGAGGCATAGCTAGATACTTTTTTCATATAAAAAATAAGATCTGGAAACTTTAGAGGATTGCATGAGTCAGCCATGGGATATGGCACCCAAGACATCCCATGTTATTAGGCTACCTTATGAAAGGGAGAGTTCTGGGATAAGGAGGCTGTAGCCCCTGGTTTACTCTGAACTAGTCAGAACACATCTAAGGTACTGTGTTTTCTTTGGGGTGCCTCATATTAAAAAGAACATCAGTAAGATAGAGAGCAAGGCAACCAGGATATTGAATGGTGTGAAGCAGGTACTGTTATTATCCACATTTTACAGTTTGGGAAACTGAGACAAATGCTAAACAACTTGGCCAGGATCAACCAGATATTAAGTATCTGAGGCTGGATTTGAATTCAAGACTTCCTGATCCCAGGCTCACTGCTCCATCTACTGTGTCACCTATACGTCATCGGCACCTGATTGTATTTTCACCACAGATAGTTTGTTGTTTATGAACCTGCTTGATTGCTTGAGCTTATTGGAATTTTTTTCTTATATCTTTGCTTATTAACAACTGACCAGTAAAAGATGGTGCTCCTGGTGAAAAGAGGAAGGAAAAAAAAAACCTAATAAGCATAAGAAGTAAAATATGATCACTTCCTTTTTCTTCATGGTGGGACTTATTTCCATCTGCTGAGGTCTGTATCCAAGTAGCAATTCTAATTAATATGTGCTTTTCTCATTAAGAGCTACTAAAATATTACATTGATATTTGTTGAAGTTAAGGTGGTGTAGATTAATGGTTAGCTCTTCTTCAAATGACTTCCAGTTGATCCTGGCTCTTCAGCAAAGAATGCCATAAGACACTTGAAACAAGTACAGACCAACTTCTGCACATTCAGAGGGAATAATTCCTCTAAGCTAATTTGTGACTCAATCAATTCCTTATAGTTGGGAACTCATGTAGTGCCAAATGTCCTACATGGACAAAGAGTAAGTAGTGTGGAATTCTTGCAAGGAAAATTTTAATACATTGGAGATAGCAATTTCTTACAAGGAGAGGAGCCATGGTGGTCTGATGAGTTGAGACCCCCTCTAGACTTTTCTACATTCTCATAATAAGTTTCTTTAACTAAGGACAAGCTATAAAGATGTCACTCTTTCCTTATTCAGGAGGAACTGGTTTTCTCAGCTACCTGTTTACCACATTAATTCATATCCTCAGATTTAGGAGACTGGCTCTTTTCTACAATTATAGTCTGTTTTCATCAGCAGAATTCTCATTTTAGGAGGGAGGTAAAACCCAAATCAAGGGACTTCCTTTGAAAACCTAGTCTATTTATAAATGTTTTGCAGTAAAGCAGAAGGAAGCAAACAGCTCTTTCCATCTTCCCCCACACTCGTTCCACCCTACCCACCAAGATATTCAGAAGTATCAGTCAAGGTTTAAGAGAGTTCCATTTAGGATTCAGTCATTAAATTATATCACCATGTATGCTTTAATCAAGTTGTTGTGAAGGCCCACAAAGGTACAACATTTACAAGGCAAATAGAAATTAACTGTGAGACAGTAGAGATGAAGTCTGTACCTAAAGCAGTACCCAGATTCCACAAAGAAGGCCTTCATTTAAAGATGTGTTTTTAAATAATTGATCATTACCTAATTAATAGTGAAATTTGTGTCCCTTATAATTACTAACATTGGTTAAACTGGACACTAATAAATATCCCATCTGGCGTTGAAAAGTTCATTTTGGTCACTATCACTAATCCTGTTCTCCCTAACATCACTGGATAAATTATAACTTTGGAGGCAAGATGTTCTTTTTCCTCTACTTTCTTTACAAAAAAAACGCAAGAAATTGATTGGCTATGGAGATAATTAAATGTATTCCATTATGTACAGACTTTAAGTTATTGCTATAGCTTTAAGGTTAGAAAAGTATAACAAAATATATAGATTTTAAGGAGCAATAAACAGATTCTCATTCCTATACTTTTTTCTCTCCTTTCATTAGTCACCATTGTCTGGCTTTCCACATTCCCTTTCTGGACAGATTTTCACATATGATATAGAGTCTAGTAAGACATGTCCCTCTCTTGATTAGTCGTTGCACCCTTACCTATCCCACATATGCTCAATGCTGGATGCCACATTTTTAGAAGGAGCATTGACAAGCTGTGACATCAGAGGAACAAATTAAGATGATGAACAGATTGGGGATCATGTTATATTAAAACTGAGTAAAGAGAATGGGGATGCTTTGTATCAGAAAGAGAAGGCTATAGGTTGGCAACTTAGCTGGTTTCAAGAATTCAAAAAGATGTTACTTGCAACAGGGACTCCATTTGATTAGAATGCCATAGAGAGGGATCATGTTCCAAGTAAGTTGTTATACTAGATGACTTCAGAGTTTTCTTGCAGTTCTAATATTTGATCATTCTATGAGTCTAAGTACTAGCAAAAGAGTGAAATAACTGAAATTTCAAATTCTGTTTTATGGCATGTTTATGTGGAAGGTATATTTTAAATGTTCTGAAGTAAGAAATTGAAAGAAAAAATGTTACTTGAACTTCAAAAGACAAACCTCACTTACTTACAATACCAATGGATTATGCAATGTTTTCAACCTAAAAATTCTTTTTCTTTGAAATAAAAGTTAAATCATTTTAGATATCATTATATTTCAATATTTTCTTGTTTGTCATGTGCTAGGATTTCCTATTTTGGAGAAAAATTCTCCGACAGATTCTAAGTACCTTAAAATTCTAAGTTTTTACTCTCTGTTACATCTTATTATTATGAATCCCCTTGCCCATCTGAGTTAGTAGATCATCTTTAGATAAAATTGACACAGCTGAGATTATAGAAAAATGTAATCAGTGACAACTAATTTTAAATAATAATCTGCCTACCATTTGATGGCATTCTGAGGTGTCTACTAAGTAAAAGTTTGTGATTTTTGGATGGGGCAAGGTTCTTACTGAAGTCACAAATCTTTTGAATATTGTTGCAATTACATACCCAGACACAATCTGTTATGAGTATCACATTTCTGGCACACATGCATTTAAATTCTAAATGAACTGAGATATTTTCATTAAAATAACAAAGTGACCTAATATCAATAATATCAAGTGCAGATAAAATATAATCTCTTGCTAGAAAAAAAAGTAGGTGATAGAATTCTATGCAAAATCACTAATGGATTTTCTTTGCCCCATTTTTCAGTGATGATCTATACCCAATGAACATTTCCAGAATATTTCTTAGCCCTGGTTATTAAAACATGATTAATTATTTTTCTGATAAATGGCAACACAAATTTCTACCTGTAGGACACTTTGAATAAATATTCTAAGTAAGGATGGGATCAAGAAAGACGAATTACCTGATAACAGCAAAAAGACTTAGATGAACTCTTTTTGAAGGGTCCTCATATGTTACTAAAGTTGTTCTTGGGCATTTTCTTTGCCCATTATGCAAATATTTCAACCTATTAATAATTTAAAATAGGCAATCCATTAATAATTAGGATCTCCATTACAAATCTGACCTTTAATTGAATTCTATAGGAAGACTGTGAAAAATGAGACTCTTGATTTATGCTAAGAATAAAGGTTAAAAACCGTTTTCCTAGCCAATCTAATGTTTGTCATTATCGGAAACATTGAAATAAGAAACTTTCTGTCTAGGTATGCTGAAACTCCCTTTGTTTAGCATCACCATTTCTATAAGTCTTAATTTCTCCTTTTTTCCTTTTTTCCTACAACTCACAGACATTAACTTGTTAGCTATTATGGGAATAAATACATTTTAAAAAATCTAATTATCACTAAGTCGTTAAAGATTCACCCCCACCCCCACCCATCTTCCCTTTTCCCAGATCAGGAAACCAAAAGAGTTAACTGAGAAAGCTATGATTACACAGGTCCACACATGGACTATGGTAGCCATTGTGAGTTGAATGACCAGTCAAATTGGTCAAGTTATAAATTAGTCTAGTCACTCAGTTTGATGAATATTTCCCCCATTGAATTAATCAATTCTTCAACTATAGTGACTGAGTCAATCAGCTCTTTGGGTAGGCAGTGTGACTGTGACTCAAACATGAGAGCAAAGGAGACCTTTGAGAGACAGTGGCAGAGCAGAGATTAGAATCTGTAATGATCTATTTATGTTTTAGCACTATGGACCCTGCGCCTAAGGACACGTAATAAAGTGAAAAGTGACAATTCCCTATGAGAAAAATGGAATTCTATTTTTGGTGTATTTTGCAGGCAATGTCTGTTCCATTCTCTATATTCCTCCACTTATCTGCCTATTCACCCATATATACTTTTTTATGAACAGATTTTGATTAAGTGTGAATTTTAAGGCAAGGGAGAAGACCACAAGTGAAAAATGGAGAAATGAAAGAATAATCTTTACAGCCATCATGTTTCCCTACCTATAATACAAAAGAAAATAAACTCAGTAGTTCACAGAGCTAGGGAGAAGGATCATATTGTGTGAGAGTAGGGAAGCAATTTGGAAATTGTTATTGAATGTTATGAAAATAATTGATTTGCTCAATCAGCCTTTACTGGTATGAATTAAATGGTGAGCTGTAATAATTCCTGGAGGACTATTTAAAAAAAAAAAACTCATGTCCATTCCTGCTGCACATTTCCTTCCTGCATTCTTCTTGCTGTGTTACAAGTAAAATAGTTTCACTGCACCTTCTAGACATGTAGATATAGACAGATAGATAGGTAGATAGATCATAAAATATTTGTAATATTCTGGATATAAAATCACATTTTTAATAATTGTGTCTATATTTGTTTTAGTGTGTTTTTGGAAGAGAAACATAATATTGCACCTTTTTCCCTTTTCCCTCCCTTTCAGTAGGAGACACATATAAAGTATGCTATAGTACACATGGCTTAGAAAAAAGGAACTCTTTTCCCCACAATAACATGGGAAGAAGGGTTATTGTGGAAAATGCTGGTTGGAGTTTGCTGGGAACAAAAGGAAAGCTGAGAGAAAGAAGGAAAAAAGAGAGTAGAACATCAAGGAAGTCAAGAGAGAGAATTTTCTGAATTGTTACTGGTTTGTGGTTGAATGAGCCTTACTAAGAATGGTTCTGAGAACAGGTACCATCACAGGCTGTGTGCAAAGCAATAGCAGGAGCAGCAGATGATGGCTATAGAGGAGGCAATAGCAGCAGCTGAGAGAGACAGATGACAGAAGTGATGGCAACAGCGAAGAGGCAGAGTGGATATCACATTAGGAAATAGAAAAGATATTTGTCACGTAACTAATAGCAATTGTGATAGTCCCAAGCTGCTGGGGCTTCCCCTAGACTTCCTTCATGGATTATATGAATTTAGGAACTCAAAGACCAAACAATTTTAAGGAGAAGGGGAATCAGAAGCAACACTTAATAGGACTGCAGTTTGATCATTAATCCCTATTACAACTGCTAAAGTAGATTGTAGTGCTAACTAATTTTGTCTTATATATACTTTGAAACAACTTTGCTACCTTTATTGCTATCTTAAATCAATACCCCTTGCTTAAAAGTCTTGAAAACATTGTGTTATTTGTTAGAACAGAGTTGCATGTCTCTAAGGGTGATTTAAAATGAGTAAGATTGCCATAATTGTTCTCAAAGAGAGCTTCTGGTTGGGACCACGTGAAAAAGGGATATGTATTTATGACAAATTCCCAGTCTGGTTGTTGAGAGTCGATGGGTTTTGGAACCGCAATTGTTATTCAAGCTGCATATTCATCTACCAAATATTTAAGAATTATAACATTCTACAGCCAAGAGAAACCAATAAGATAGCCAAGTCTAAGAAAACAATTAAGTTTAGCATACTAGTTATAAACAAGACAGTCCCTAAGGTACATGCACTAGGAAGATGGGTGATTTTTTTGTATGTGGAAATTGCCAGGGATGAGATCCAGTATTCTATTTCCTGTAGTACTACATCTTAGCAACTAGGCCCAGTTGACTCTGGAAGAGAAAGTGAGGCAGGGGACTTTTCATAGCCCTCCCTTGCTTCAATCCAATTCATTTGCAATGAATTCCTGACATCATGGTCCTTTTTGAGAATGAAAGACAAACAACAACCTGTAAGTAATACCAGCTGCCCCATTGGGACCCAACTGGCCAGTTCCAGTTGGGCAGTACAGTCCCTTCCCTGCTCCTCCCCTTTTCTCCTCCCCACCCTTCCCTTCCCCTCCTTTTGACTAGGTCAAAGAGGCTGTTCCTTGTCTCATTTCATACTCAACCTTAATCATTGTGTGGGCCTTGCCTCAATCAAACTGAGACCTGGGAAAGACCTTGGCTTAAAAAGGCCATGGTCTCCGACTGCATCCAGGGCCATCTCAAGTCATCTTGATCTATATCTTGCCACTGGGTTCAGATGGCTCCAGAGGAGAAAGTGAGGCTGGTGATTTTGCACAGCTCTCCCTCACTTAAGTCCAATTCACTTGCTAGTGGTGGCATTACATTCCTGATGTCACAGTCCTCTTTGGGAAAGAAGGACAAACAACAACTTCCTGTAGTAACTAATCCTGAGGTAAATTTTCTAAGCATAGCATTTTCATTTCTGTTGAGTCAATTGTGGATAATTTTGCTGCTGAGATTTGATTTTGATTTATTTTCCTCAAAAGCAATTTGTTAAGGCAAAAAGTAATAAATTAAGTAGACTGAAAGTACTTTTTAAAAAATAAGTTTTAATACAGAAAATTTGAATAAAGTATTCTAAAAGACATGGGTATAAAATAAAACTCTCCTCAACCTCCCAATTTGGAGAAAAATTTCAAATTCATATTAACAAGAAATATATTGACTTTTTAAAAAAAATTCATATGTCTAAAAAAGCAGCCATACTCATTTCAGAAAACATGAGTCTGAAGGGACCTTATATTTCATGTACTTTAACTCTTTAACCAATTTAGAAACCCATACAATATTCCCAACAAGATGCCATTCAATGTCTACTTGAATACAATCAGAATTACCACAGGAAGCAGATCATTCCAATTTTCTAAGGCTTTGACTGTTCAATTCAAATTAAAAGTTCAGCTGTTCCATTTGTTTACTTGAATATGCATCTTTGTAACTTCCACCCTCTGGTACTATTTCTGCTTGTGAAACTTAAGAGAAAATACACATGCAAGCAGGCATGCACACACACACACACACACACACACACACACATTCACACACACATAAAATTTCTTTTCCAAAATGAAAATCTTCCAAATATTTTTTTACACAATAACAGCAATATTATTTTAAGAATGACTTTGACTGAATAAGTTATTTTGTCTATTATAAATTCCCAAATTAACTATAAAGAACATATGAAGAAAGATACCATCTGCATCCAGAGAAAGAACTGATAAATAGAAATGTGTATAGGATAATTTTAAATATATACATATTTATGTCTAATGGTAATCATTTCTAAGATGGGGGACAGAGGGAGGGGGAAAAAAGGAAAAAAATTTATATGATGATTTTGTTGTATATTTGAAAGGAATAACAAGTTGCGCATAGTAGATTTGCAGTTTCATGTGCAATCATCTTTTTTTATTGCACTATGCTATGGAAATGCTCCTTTTGCTCCATAAATTAAAAATAAAATACATTTTAAAAACAAGTTAAAGGAGAAACTTAGCTGGAGGATTTGGAGCCCTGGCTATTAAGGAAGCAACACTTCACAAGCATGCCTAGCATACCTCAATTTCTCTGCAAACTCCAGGCTTGGAATTTGCAGAAAGATTGAAGGGGAGAGACATAAGGTCATAGAGTGAATAAAAAGGGAGAGAAAGTTGTAAAGAGGGGGAAAAGGAAGGGAAGAAGAAAACAGAGGAAGAGAGAAAATGATGGAAAGAGAAGAGATAGTAGGAAGAAGAGATGGTAGGAAGAGGGAAGAAAAAGAAAAGAGGAGAAAGAGGAAGAAGAAGATAAGGGAGAAGTAAAAGAGGGAGAAACACAAGGAGAGGGGAAAATTAAAAAGAAAGCAAAAGGGGAGAGAGAATGGGGGAAGAAAAAGAGAGGATAGAGGAAGAAGAATGAGAGAGATGATAGAGTGTAAGAGAGAAAGGGAGATATAGTGAAGGAGTAAAGGAGGAGAGAAGCAGCTCATGACTACCAACTTCTGAAATGTTATAATTTATTTTTTTATTCATTTGGTGTTTATTGGTAGACTATAAGTTAGTTATTTTTTGTCTATGATCCAGTCACTTCTCAGAGAGATCATATGACATTATCCAGAGATCTTAATGGTAAGGGGACACAGTTGTTAGGTACTAAAACCTTTAAATATGTATCTTCCTTTCTCTCTTCTTTTTCCATCCCCTCACAATTCCTCCAAAACTCAAAGGTTCTAACCTGAGGTCTATAAACTTGTTTTTTAAATTGATAATTGCATTTCTTACAACTGAATTCCATTGTAATCCTATGTATTTTTTTAATATAAATTTATTTTTTTTAAATTTTCAACATTTATTTCTAAAAGATTTTGAGTTCCAAATTTTCCCCCATCTCGTCCCTCCCCCCACCCCAAAATGGCATGCATTCTGAATACCCCTTCCCCTAGTCTGCCCTCTCTTCTATGTCTCCCCCATTCTCTTATCCCATTCCCCTTCTATTCTCCTGTAGGGCAGGATAGATTTCTGTACCCCATTTCTTGTATTTCTTTTTTCCAACTTGCATGTGAAAATATTTTTTTTAAACAGGTGTTTTTAAAACTTTGGGTTCCAAATTTTCTCCCTTCCTCACTCCCCACCAGCCCTCATTGAAAAGGCAAGCAAGTCAATATAGGTTACACATGTGCAGTTATGCACAACACTTCCTTAGTAGACATGTTGTGAAAAACTAACTCTATTTCCCTTAATCCTATCCTGCCCCCATTTATTCTCTTCTTTCTTTTGACCCTGTCCCTGCTCAGAAGTATTTGCTTCTGATTACCCCTTTCCCAATCTCCTCTCTCTATCTTCCCCCTGCTCTCTTGTACCCTTCTCTCCCTATTTTCCTGTAGGATAACACAGATTTCCATACCCAATTGAATGTGTATGTTATTCCCTCCTCAAGATAAATCTGATGAGAATAAGATTAACTCATTCCCTCTCACCTTCCTCCATTTCCCCTCACCTTAAAAACCTTTTCTTTTCTGTTATTTTTATGAGATAATTTACCCCGTTCTACCTCTCCCTTTCTTCTTCTCCTAGTATAATCCTCTCTCATCCCTTAATGTTGTTCTCCAGATATGACCCCTTAAACTTCAACTCACCTTGTGCCCTCTATCTATCTATCTATCTACATACATATAATTTTTTCCCTCCAACTACCCTAATACTAACAAAGGTCTCATGAGTTATAAATATCATCTTTTCATGCAGGAATGTAAACAGTTCAACCTTAATAAGTCCCTTATGATTTCTCTTTCCTGTTTACCTCTTCATGTTCCACTTGAGTCTTGTATTTGAAAGTCAAATTTTCTATTCAGCTCTGGTCTTTTCATCAAGAATGCTTGAAAGTCCTCTATTTCACTGAATGACCATTTTTTCCCCTGAAGGATTATACTCAGTTTTGCTGGGTAGGTGATTCTTGATTGTAATCCTATTTCCTTTGCTCTCTGGAATATTATATTCCATGCCCTGCAGTCCTTTAATGTAGAAGCTGCTAAATCTTGTGTTGTCCTGATTGTGTTTCCACAATGCTTGAATTGTTTCTTTCTGGCAGCTTGTAATATTTTCTCCTTGACCTGGGAACTCTGGAATTTGGCTATAATATTCCTAGGGGTTTTCCTTTGGGGATCTGTTTCAGGAGGTGATTGGTAGATTCTTTCCATTTCTATTTTGCCCTCTGGTTCTAAAATATCAGGGCAGTTTTCCTTGATAATTTCTTGAAAGATGATGTCTAGGCTCTTTTTTTGATCATGGCTTTCAGATAGTCCAATAATTTTTAAATTCTCTCCTGGATCTATTTTCCAGGTCAGTTGTTTTTCCAATGAGATATTTCACATTATTTTCTATTTTTTCATTCTTTTGGATTTGTTTTACAGTGTCTTGATTTCTCATAAAGTCACTAGCTTCCAATTGCTCTATTCTAATTTTTAAGGAAGTATTTTCTTCAGTAAGCTTTTGGACTTCCTTTTCCATTTGGCCAATTTTTCTTTTTAGGGCATTCTTCTCCTCATTGGCTTTTCAGACCTCTTTTGCCATTTGGTTTAGGCTATTTTTTTAAGGTGTTATTTTCTTCAGTATTTTTTTGGGTCTCCTTTAACAAGCTGTTGACTTGTTTTTCATGGTTTTCTTGCATCACTCTCATTTCTCTTCCCAGTTTTTCCTCTACTTCTTTTAATTGCTTCTCAAAATCCCTTTTGAGCTCTTCCAAGGCCTGGGACTGATTCATATTTTTCTTGGAGGCTTTGGACATAGGAGCTTTGACTTTGTTGTCTTCTTCTGGTTGTACGTTTTGATCTTCTTTTTCACCAAAGTAAGATAATATAGTCTGACTCTTTTTGCACTGCTTGCTCGTGATCCCAGCCAATTACTTGAGTTTTAAACTCTTTGTTAAGGTAAGAGTGTGCTTCCAATGAGGATAATGTTCTGTCCCAAGCTTCGGGGTTCATACAGCTGTTTTCAGAGATACTTGTAGGGACCTGTAAATTTTCAGTTCTTCCAAGGTGGTATGATAAGGGGTGAGGTGTTTACTCCTTTTTTGGCCTGTGCTCTGGTCTGTTAGTGACCACAAGCACTCCTTTCTGTCCTGGAACTGTGAGAAGGGTTAGCTCTCCACAACCACTATAAGCTCTACCACACCAGGGCTCCTCCTCTTCCCAGGACTGCCACCCAGAACTGTGACCCAGATCCAAGCACAGGCAAAGCAAGAGATTCCTGCCTCAGCACTGGCAAAAAGATCCCTGCAATCCCTCTCTGATCAGCCACTGGATTACCCCTCAGTCTGTGGGCCAGAAGCTCAAGAGGCAGCTGCCACCCCTGGAGTCCCTTCTCTGTGCTCTTGGGGAACTGTACCTGAGATCCCACATTCCACTCTCAGAACCACAGAAACAGACCTTCTCAGTTGTCTTTGGTGTTCATGGGCTGAGAAGTCTGGAAACTGCCAAAGCTGCCAGCAGTTCAGTCCTCTGAGGCCTGCTCCAGGTTCTCTGTGGCCTGCACACCCATGCAGCACTGCGTTCCTCTTCCTACCTGGAGAGATATACCTTTATGATCTTGGGCTGGAAATTTCCTTAACTCTGTCTTTTTGTGGGTTCTGCTGCTTTAGAATTTGTTTAGAGCCATTTTTTATAGATATTTGGAGGGGTTTGGGGGACATCTCAAGCAAGTCACTGCTTTCACTCACCATCATGGCTCCATCTGCAAGGTGTTTTTTGTTTGTTTGTTTGGGTGAGGCAATCAGGGTTAAGTGACTTGCCCAGGGCCACATAGCTAGTAAGTGTCTCAGGCCGGATTTGAACTTGGGTCCTCCTGACTCCAGGGCCAGTGCTCTATCCACTGTACCACCTACCTGCATCTTCCAAATATTTTAATGCAACAATAATGGCCTTACCAAAGCCGCCTCACTTACAGACTAAATAGGATCAAATTGCTCATATTTCTTCATAAAACAGTTTTAAAATGCCCTCACCATTTTGGCCACATGATTGTCTCTGACTGTTGTCTCTCAATATTCCATTTACCATTGACAAAATTGAGCAGATTCCTTTGTTCAGGTTGTCTTTTATTTCTGAAATATTCGTCTCTCACTCTTCTCCATCTGGAAAAGTTCAAGGTTAGGATGATATTTTTTCAGGAAATCTTCCTTGCCTGACCAGTTTATTAAAAAGGGACTTTTTCCTCCAATAAACTGTTGTACCATTAGTGTCTCCCAGATTTTTATATTCTGCTTTAAATTATATGATATATGTGCTGTATAGATATAGATATAGATATAGATATAGATATAGATATAGATATAGATATAGATATAGATATAGATATAGATATAGATATAGATATAGATATAGATATAGATATAGATATAGATATAGATATAGATATAGATAGATAGATAGATAGATATTTCCATAAAAAGATTACTTGAAAGATATGACACAGGACTTTGTCATTTATCTAGTAATTAATATCAAGCATATTCATCAAAGATATTCACCATTTTCATGAAAGGATTCCAGCACATAGCCATATAGGGATTCCACATAGATGATGAAATCCTTTATATTCTCTTGTTTGCAAAAGATATTTCCCTGATTGCATCAAGCTCTAGAACATTTTAGAATTCCCTAAGAAGGGGCTATACTCATTCTAATGATTTTGGCTTATTCTTCCCAAGAAAAACTAAGTGGATGAAGAAAGGTAATTGTCTAGATTACGATGTAGCTGAATGGAATAACTATTGAGCTCAGCTATGTCTGTGTGTGTGTGTGTGTGTGTGAGAGAGAGAGACAGAGAGAGAGAGAGAGAGAGAGAGAGAAAGAGAGAGAGAGAGAGAGAGAGAGAGAGAGAGAGAGAGAGAGAGAGAGAGATACTGTAGGCTTACATAAATATAAATATAGATATGTATATCTAGCTAATTAGGATTGGCTCTTGGACAGATATTGCCATGGACATTGCATGAAAGAGGGCTTCATTACTTCCTTTTCTTTGCTGTTATTTTTATTCTTTGTTGTTATTTTATCAAATTCAAATTTCCCCCAGAAATAAAGAACGAACTTTTCAAAGACAAAAGACTTCCCTGATATTGTGTGGCTGTGAATCATGGAATCCTACACTTTCCATAAAATTAAAATTGAAAATCATCTAATGGAAAAAAAAAACATGAGGCATATGATCTGGCTGAACACATTGCAAATAAGAAATTTTGAAGGAAAAACGGTAAACTGGATGTCATCTTAGAGATTTATGAACAAATAACAATGATAAGGCACGTGATAAGAGTGATGCATGAAAGACAACTCTAATATACCATTGGCATTTTCACAGTGAGTATCTAGGTGTCACAAGACTCATCTTCCTGAATTCAAATCTGGCCTCAGACATTTATTAGTTATGTTACCTTGGCCAAGTCATTTAACCCTGCTTGCCTTATTATCTTCTGTAAAAGGAGATGCCAAACCACTTCAGTATCTCTACCAAGAAAACCCCAAATGGGATCATGAAGAGTCAGACACTACTAAAAATGACTAACCAACAAGAATTTTTACTATGTCAGGAGAAAGTGAAGTAGACCCCTACAATGTTGGGTAGATCCTGTGACACGAATTTAGAATATATATGAACAAATATTGCAAAAAAAATATAGGCATGACTGGCTAGTAAACTGAATTATTAGAAGAAACACCCACATTGAAGAACACAAATTGATCTAAGTATTTTAACATTTATTTAATGTGCTCTAATAGATTATAGGGTCCTAGGCAGGGGGAGGGACTTTGTTTTGTTCATTTTTGTATTCCTGTCAGATCCTAACACTGTTCTATGCATGTAGTGAGTATTCTCAATACATATTTATCAAAATAGTTAATGAATTATTAGTATTAATGAAATTTGTTAACCACAATCATCTTTGAACACAGTTAATTATTTACAAACTAACATTGCATAATAATTTATACTGGTTCCTAGAAAGAACTGGCAATTTTTAATACATTATTTAAATAGCATTATTAGAACCTAAATAATATTACATATATATGCACACACATACACATATGTATAAACATTTACCAGATATATTTGTATCTGGCAAATGTTTTTCTATTTCATAAAAAAACGGTGGAAACAATAAAACCTTACCTCCAAACTAAATGGATGGGTTCAATAGAGACACTGGGCTTTGCTTTACCTGGTAGTAAATTGCTGGCATTTTGAAAGTGAATCAGCTCTTGCTAGAGTGCTAAACAAGATTTATCTTCACCATAAAATATTTATTCTGGGGCCTCACATATGCACTACATTTGGAATTAAGGAGAGGAGAAGTGATCCCTCTATTTATAATCTCAGGTTGCCATGCCAAGCTACCTTTCAGAGTTTTGTATAGGACATCAGGGAAATGAATTCTTTAAGTAAATGGTTTTCTACAAAGTCTACTTTCTTTTAAGAGGTGTGTGTTTTACTACCAGGTTGTAGTTTACTCAATAGTAAAATATAATCCCTTGTGGTCTGTCATCAATACAGTATTGAGTTTTCATTTATTAATTGAAGCTTCAAACTCGTATAGGTTACAGGAAATGCTCTGATGTTCTTCAGCATGAATGAACTCAAACACCTCACCCAAAAAAATATTTAACTGGGATTCAATATTTGGACAGATGGAAAACCTTGCTGAAGTTTCTGTTGGACTATAAGCCAGCTCCAGTTGGTTTTGTAGAATCTTGAGAATTTTGTACAATATGTCCTGTTTGAAAAAGCCTTCCATGAAGGCAATCTTTCATACTATTAAATGGCCCCCTCTGTATTTAGATCATAGAAAGAATTCCATTGCAAAGGCAAGAAGTAACTAGTGAAAAATTGTAAAAACTGGTTGTATGAATTGCAGCTGTGATGACAAGTCACTATGTTCTTTTAAAGAAAAGAGGGATCCAATTCCATTAGCTTTTTCTTAAATCAGAGTCTCTTTAAATCTACACCAGTAAATGATTACATGAACCTGGCATTTTTCTCAATTGCCCTATAGGGAATGTGGTCTCCCATTTGTAGTGGGATGAAAAAAAAACTTTGAAAAGCATAGAGTGAGACATCTATGGCCAAAATGTTTAAGTTCTCATTTCTTCAACACTAAAAATCAAAGGGTTTGCCTTACTGAAATAAACTATTCAGAGATTTTTACAGTTCACAGCTACCCCACAGAATATAGTGATTCTCTGCAATAGGAAGTAAACATTTTAAGCAGAAATTTCATTTATAGTCCATTTTAATTAAATAATAATTCACCTTTGCATAGTACTTTAAGGTTTACTTGTGGTGGGATAATCATATGAACCAGGTAATATCTCTATTGTGAAGATAAATTGAGTTCTTTTTTTTTGTTGTTTGTTTGTTTTTAGGCAATTGGGGTTAAGTGACTTGCCCAGGGTCACACAGCTAGTAAGTGTCAAGTGTTTGGTCTGAGGCCAGATTTGAACTCAGGTACTCCTGACTTCAGGGCCGGTGCTCTATCCACTGAGCCACCTGGCTGCCACTATATTGAATTTCAAAGAGATTAATTCATACACGTACTAAGTGCAAGCTCGGGGACTCAAAACTAGGTCCATCTTACTCTCACTCCCGTGTGCTCGGCACCAATCTACTTTTTCTCTCTCAAATTTTTATGTTCAAAAAATACATGGAGAGTGGCATGGAGTTCAATAGTTACTTTAAAAACCAAGTTAGTCATTGTCAATTTGTTCTGCTTGTTCTCTATAAAAAACATGTGTTCTGCTTAGCATACATATGTTTAAATATGAATGAATAACAATGTTAAGTGTTTACTATGTGCCAGACACTCTGCTAAGTGCTGTGGATATAAAAACAAGAAGAGAGGCATTTTTGAACTCAGGAGTGTTACATTTGAGGGCGGGGAATAAAATCTATATAAGGGACTTGAAAAAAAGAAGGGAAGGCATCTGTCTGAGAGCATGGTGTGGAAGTCTGAAAAATAAAAGGTCATTGGATTCTACCTTCCTTCAAAAGAGAGGTTCTGGGAAGAATTCACTGATGGGGAATCTCCAGGGGTGGAGGCAGAAGGCCCCTGAGACATATAGTAGGGGAGTCTCGAGAATGAAGGAAGAAAAGTTAGCTCTTGGATCATAATAGGGGAATGACCCTTACATCCAGTTGGACAGTGGCTGGAGGTGTTGTTGGTAGATAAATGGACATAGGTCCAGAAGATTGAGTCAGAAGTTGTCCCAAACTATCATGCATGAAGGAAAACGATTTAGAACCTATTAGGATGTGGAAGAATATGCCCGAGTACAATAGACAGATTAAGAACCAGTTCTGAGATGGCACACAGATAGTTAAACACTCACTATTCTAACTTTCCAATCAACTTAAGAGCTTTGACCTAATACTATAGTAAAACTTGGTATCTAAATGGTAATGGATTTTTCAATAAAATTTAGCTCAGATTGACTTTTTAAGTGGTGACATCATCACCAACTGAATAGTCCTACTATGAGATAAGTGCAACACAATCTTCTGATGGGCTTTATCCATTTGGAAGATCATCTGATGACAAAGCCAGTTACTATCACTTGTGTTGGTTTAGAGCTGCTGGTTGGAATAACATCAATTATACTTGAACTAATGCTTTGATTCAGACCTTTCATTCCAGAAGTGATCATGACTTTAAGAAGAGTACTTTTGGATCACCATCTACCATTTTACATTTTCTAGGGAACACTAACAGTATGAAGCAAATGCTTCTATCAAGGGATAAAATTTAAAACGAGGACTAAGAATAAGAAAAAAATTTGATCCCATATCCTCATACTACAATTTTCATTGCTGTTTTGCCTACAGGCATAAATGTTGATAAAAATGAAAACTTTTTAAGTTTTAATTTGATATTTTTCTTTATCTTTTTACACTATCTGTGTCGGTGGTATAAGATTTTAACAAAATGAAATAATGAAACTTTCCAATGTCTATGTCTAATTCCTTAGATAGATGTAATTAAATAAAATTTAATAAATGAATTAGGGTGATTTTTGTTGTTTTTCTTGTTGGTTCCACATTGCCCCACATTCCAAGTGAAGGAAAGGTTTAGTAATTATTCAGGTTATTTTATTATATGTTGACATTTCCAGCTTCCACAAGGCTACTAGGTGGCACATTGAATAGAGGGCACTGGGCCAGGATGCAGGAAGACCTGAGTTCAAATCTGGTCTCAGACATTCAATTAGCTGTGCGACCCTGAACAAATAGTTTAATCACTGTCTGCCTCAGTTTTCTGAAATGAGGAGTAGGGGTAATAATAACGTCTACTTTACAGGGTTGTTGTGAGGATCAAATGAGATAATATTCATAAGCACTTAGTATATGCCTGGCACTTAGGAAGTGTTTAATAAATGCTTGTTCTTTCCCCCCTTTCTCCATCTGGCCCTCCCTCCCTTCCTTTCTTCCTTCCTTCCTTCCTTCCTTCCTTCCTTCCTTCCTTCCTTCCTTCCTTCCTTCCTTCCTTTCTTCTTTCCTTCCTTCCTTTTTTCCTTCCTTCCTTCCTCCCTTCCTTCCTTCCTTCCTTCCTTCCTTCCTTCCTTCCTTCCTTCCTTTCCTTTCCTTTCCTTTCCTTTCCTTCTTCCTTCCTTCCTTCCTTCCTTCCTTCCTTCCTTCCTTCCTTCCTTCCTTCCTTCCTTCCTTCCTTCCTTCCTTCCTTCCTTCCTTCCTTCCTTCCTTCCTTCCTTCCTTCCTTCCTTCCTTCCTTCCTTCCTTCCTTCCTTCCTTCCTTTTTTCTTTCTTTCCTTCCTCCCTTCCTTTCACAAAAATATCAAAGCAAAGAGTTGGCCACAGATTCCCAAAAGTTATGTGAATTGAATACAAGGTTAAGGATGGAGAAGCTCATCACCAGTAGGCCAGCCACTTGGTTATAAATTGTTTGGCAATGCCAACACATGAAACAACAACAACAAACTGCAGACTAGCCCTCCATCTTGTGTGGCTCTCTTCTGTTGTGATGGTGTCAGAGGAGCAGGAAGGGAGGGCAGAAGATACTCAGAATCATATTTTTAAGCCTTTTATAAATTTACGCTTATCTATTTTTTTCTCTTGTCCAATGACCAATAAGACTAAAGGAATTGAATCAGAATCGTCTGATTTGGGGCAGCTCGGTGGCACAGTGGATAGAGCACAGGCCTGGAGTCAGGAAGACCTGAGTTCTAATGTGACCTCAGATATGTACTGGCTGTGTTACCCTGGACAAGTCACTTAACCCTGTTTGCCTCAGTTTCCTCATCTGTAAGATGAGCTGGAGAGGGAAATGGAAAACTGCTTTAGTATCTTTGCCAAGAAAACCACAAATGGGATCAAGAAGAGTCAGACACAACTGAAAAGACTAAACAACAAAAATAACAACAATGTGACTTTATAAATTAAATGAAAAGAAGGAAACCACCTGCAACTTACTTGAAAGATGGCTCACTGGTCCTTTTCAGAGAGACAAAGAAGTAATTAATTAATTTGTTTTTTGCAGGATTCCTAAAGCTAATGAAATATCTCTTATTGCTCTGCCTAACAAAAAGTATTTGCGGAGACCATCTTGAAAATAATTGAAAGTTATGTAACAAATCTCAATGCAGTAAATGATGAAGTAGAGAAATTTTATGCAGAACTTGATAAGACACTCTATGTTAAATACATATCTGTACGAAAACCCATATTTGGCACTTGCTAATTTCATTACAAAGATAGGAATAAATAATGATGGCAAAAATTTGCATTAGAAAACATGGGTCAGGAAACGAAAGAGATGAGAGAGGCCAAAGACTTGTAGAATACTTAGACACCTTATGACTATATTTCATGAACTATTTTCTCCAGAAAGGAACCAGGCTTAGAATATAGTGAATGTTACCATAATATGAAAATAAAACTAGTCAAATTTTAATAGATGGGAATTGCTTCATTTCTGATATTAGTCATTCCACAGTCAGTTGAATATGCAGTCAGTGCACTGATATGTTAGATCTAAGATCAAAATTAAATACTCAGAAGAAAAACAGAAATGAATAAAATAGCAGAAACAAGAAAAATTGTTTAATTGGAACAACTTAATACTGAGCCATTCAAACAATCTATTGAAAATGAAAATAGGCAATGGATAGAAGGAAATATATATATGTATATATGTATGTATTTACTATATATGTATTTACTATAAAACAGAAGTTTAATTAATATAAATTAATTGCCATAACAAGGAAAGCAAAAGAGCCTAAAAAGCATTGTAGTCAACAAATATTTGACATGTAGAAAAGCTAGAGGGTAAAGGCAACACTGGTTTAGTATATAAATTCATTTGTCAAGTCTAACTGGAAAAGAGTAGGGCAAAATTATGATCTGTATCATGTAATTAAAACAGAGAATCAACGGAGTGTAAAAAGTTTGAATAAAGCTTAATAAGATACTCAATGAAGTCAATCCAACCTGAAGTCCCAAAAGGGTGAAAATTGAAGGAAAACAAAAAGAATAAGCATGAAAAAATATTTGCAAAGATTTTTAAAATTTTGTTAATTTTAAACATTCATTTAAAAAACATTGAGCTCCAATTTTTCTCCCTCCCATCCTTCCTCCAGCCATTAAGAAAGTAAGCAGTAGAATATCAATTATATATGTGAAGTCATGCAAAACATATTTTTTATTAGCCATGTTACCAAAAAAGCAAGAAAAAGCAAGAAACATAAAGAAAGTGAAAAACAATATGCTTCAATCTGCACTCAGACTTCAGGAGTTCTCTTCCAGAGGGTGGATAGTATTTTTTATCATGGGTCCTTTGAAGTTGTCTTGGATCATTGTCTTGATTAGAGTAGCTAAGTGTTTCACAATAGATCATTGTGACAATATTGCTGTTACTGTTTGCGATGTTCTGTTGCTTCTGCTCACTTCACCATAAAAGAGTTTTATAACAAACTATATTTACCTTGAAGGAGAATAGAGCAATCAAATTTGGATTTTTATGCCAAAACCCTTCCATATTTACAGATGAAGTAGAAATGGAACTAAAAAGAACAAAGGTGGCAAAAGCAGATATATTTGACCAAATGTACACAGAGGAGATCAATGATAGAGGTAACAATTTTGACAGTGCTGAGGTATTAATTCACAAGTTATCTGAAAGAGAGAAATATGCCAAAGACGTGGAAAAAAATGTCTCCAACATTATTAGTACACAAAAAGGTGAATTAGAAAAATGAACAAATAGTGACATATATCTATTTTTACATCCATGTGAAATTTTCATGACACTTATCTACACATACACATTGAATGCCTCCTCACTGAGAGCATTAGTGAGGAGTTAGTAAGCTTTTGCAAGTCCTATTCCAAAGAAAAATAAAGTCTTTCTTGTTGCATAACTGATACAGAGAAAAATATAGAGAATACTAGATCCCAGTGGTGCATGAAGAGTTATGCTCTATCAAAGGTCTTCTCTACTTGGATAAGGGAGATTCAGAAAAAGAATTGAATTAGAGGATTCTCTATGAATGGTAAGCTCCCCTAGATATTAGTGTTATAGAATTCTGATTAAGTTCTGATTCAGTACCAAAACATTCCAGAGCCTTGTCGACTGGCACTATAAGCACTGAAAATAATTTGCTTTAACCAACCACAAATAAAACTGAAGTGAATTAAAATGTTTATTGCTCAAATTAGGGCTTGCAGTTATATGAACAACTTATAGTCTTCCCATTTTTTATATCTATTTTAGCTATACCTTTATATTTGAGACAGAAGATAAAAATAGAAAAGTTGGGCATGTAATTGAATAAGAGGTCAAGCAGAATAGGTTGTTTTTAGGTAACTGAAAATATCCTTCAAAGAATTCAAACTTCTGCCATTGCAATCATATACTACAATTTGTTCAAGTATTTTTTTTTTGGTTAGGCAATGGGGTTAAGTGACTTGCCCAGGGTCACACAGATAGTAAGTGTTATGTGTCTGAGGCCAGGATTTGAACTCAGGTCCTCCTGAATCCAGGGCTGGTGCTCTATCCACTGCATCACTTAGCTGCCCCTCAAGTATTTTTCAATCAGTGGGTACTCCACTATGCTTTCAGGTTTTTTGTTTTTGTTTTTGTTTGTACTACAGAAAAGTGTTATTATGAATCTTTTCATATTCAGAACCTTTTCCCAGCCTGTGATTTCTTGGAGTATATATTCAGTAGTAATAGAACTTGGTCAAAGGACATGGAAACTTTACTCACTGTTCCAGCACAGTTCTAAATTATGTGGAAACACAGCTTGGATAATTCACAGTCTGTCTTCCTATTGTTCTTCCAAAGGTGACTATTTTCATTTTTATCATATATGGTGATTTGCTGGGTATAAGGTGACATCTCAGATTTTTTTAAATTTTACATTATATTCCCATTTCTTGAAAATGCTATTGTATTCTTTTCCAAGGATATTTTTATAAACCTTGTCCATCAAGCCTGATCTTTTTAGTGGAATAGTGTGAAGGAAAAAAGAGAACAGAATGTCACCATGGTTTGCAAGGATACCCATCATTTAGAGTGAGTGTGATACTATAAAGCCAAACATCTACTGGTGTAGAACAATGAAATGCAGAGATACATTATCATCAGATTAGCTATGGAACTGCCTACAATCAGGCTCTTAGTCACCCTATAGAACCATTTGCCAGGGTCACAAAAGAAGCTAGAGTTCATTGCTAGGGGGGAGTGGAAGAAAAGAAAAATGATTATATGTTAAAGGTGTTTTTGTTCTTATTTTTATTGTGTTTTTTTTTTGTGAGGAGGGAGTGTGCTAGCCAATCTCTATTATTTGTTCTAGTTATGATAATGCAAGTTGAGAGAAAAGAAATAATTCATTTCCCACAGTTCTTATTCATGTCAGTAACTTTGATCATTTCATGAACTTTTTTATGTATAATTTGAACCAAATTAGATGGTGCTCTTTGAAACAATGAGAAAAAAGGCAAATAAAATCATCTTCATTCATACTCCTCACAAGAAATTTCTTTACAAAACTGTAGACTAAAAAAGATTTCATTCACCTCTGCTAAGTATATTTGTTATATCAAAAGAATAGCTTAAATGATTAGCCCATGGGTAGGGTACTGAGGAAGTTTAGTGAGAACTTGATTCTATTTTCAGCTCTGACATTCACTAGTTGTCAGTTAATAAATATTTATTAAGCACCTACTGTGCAACAGGCACTGTACTAAGTGCTAGGGCTAAAAAAAAAGTCCCTGACCTCAAAGAGTTCACTACCTAATGTAGGAGAGAAAACAATGGGGAAGGCAAACATACACTATTACACGAAAAATGGCAAATGATTAAAAGAGAGAACATACCATATATAAGAGTCGTTGGGAAACACTTTATGCAGAACAGAATATTTTAGTTGGGATTTGAAGAAAGTTAGTAAATCAAGTAGGTAGAGGAAAGGAAGGAAAGCATTCCAGGAATAGGAGACAGACACAGAAAATGCCCAAAGAAGAGAGGTGGAATGTCTTATTCAAAAAAAAAAAAGCAAGGAGGCCACAGGGAGTAAGGTATAAGAAGACTGGAAAGGTGGAAGGAGGCGGGTTAGGTCATGAAGGGCTTTGACCATTACACAGAGGATTTTATATATAGGGAATGACTGGGGTACATTGAGTCTCCGACAGGTAAAATGGTCAGGCCTGCATTTTGGGAAAATCACTTTGATGGCTAAAAGGAGGATAAATTAGAGTGAGGGTAGACATATGGCAAGCAGACTTTTACAACAGTCCAGGTGTATGGCTGGCACCTGGATTAGAGGAAAGAAGGAGAATTTTAGAGATATTTAAAGGTGAAATTAAAAGACCTTGGCAACAGAATGGACATGGAGGGGGTGGTGGCGACAGATAGTAAAGAGTCAAGGATAACAACATAGCTGTGAGCTTGAGAGACTAGGAGGATCCTGTTGCCCTCATTAGTAACTGGCCAGTCAGGAGGTAGATAGGGCTTAGGGAAAAAGTGAATTAGTTCAGTTGTGGATGTGTTGAGTTTAAGATGTCACTTGGACATCTAGTTTGAGGTATCTGAAAAGCAGTTGGAGGTCAGCAAAGAAGTTATGGCAAGGTGAGTAGAACTGAAGCTCATTAGCACAGAGATGGCAATGAAATCCATGGGAGCTGATGAGATCACCAAATGAAGTAGTGTAAAAGGAGGAGAGAAGAGGATACCTATGGTTAGAGAGTATGACCTGGATGGGGATAAAGCAAAAGATACTAAGAAGGAGTGGTACCATAGATAAGAGGAGAACCAGAAAAGAGTGGTGTATTCTGAAAAGACGGGAGAGAGTTCATCAAGGAGAAGAGTGGTCAACAGTATCGGAGAGGACAAAAAGAATAAAGATTGAGAAAAGAAAGGCCATTGGATTTGGCAATTAACAGATCATTGGTAAGTTCAAAGACAGTGATATTGGTAGAATGATGAGGTCAGAATCTGTATTTTAAAGGGTGAAGAAGTGAGTGAGAGAAGAGAAAATGGAAGCACTTCTTGTAGATAGCTTGTAGACACTTCAGAATGGAAGAAACGTGTAAATAGGCAAAATCAATATAGGATAAATAGTTGGGATGGATGAATCTAGTGAGAGTATTTTGAAACATGAGCATGTTTATTGGGAGTCAAAGATAACTAATATAGTGGGGATTGACAAAGGGGCAATCTGTTGGAGGACATGTGATGGAATAGGTTCCTAATGCAAGTGGAAGGTTGAGCCTTGATATAACAGTAAGACCATCTTGTCATGTAAGACAGGAGTGAAGGAGATGATAGTGGCAAAAGACATATAAGACTAAGAAGAGGGGAGAATAGGGAGCTCATAGAAAATAGCATCAATTTTTTCTGTAAAATATGAGTCAAGACTCTCAACTAAGAGGGTGGGGGAAGAGGAGCCATTGAAGGTTTGAAGAGGAATAAAAAAAAGGTTGGAAGAAATGCTGTGGAGAGTAGGATAATGAGTTGATAAGACAAATGTTAAAGGTGGAAGTGATGGAACAGTTGTGGCTGTGTAACATAAATTTGTAGTGGAACCAGACACAAGAGGTGTGTGATTTTCCTCTACCTACATTCAAAAGCATATGTGTAGGCAAAAGCAGTGGATGGTGTGTGTAATCCAAGGCTGAAGGTTGGCAGGACATAATCAGCAATTCCAAAAAGGACCCAGGGAATCACTGTATAGTCAATCACTTAATCTCTCAGGGTCTCTATTTATCTGTAAAAAAGGGGGGTTTGGCTCAGTGATTTCTAAATTTTCTTCCAACTGACATTCTGTTACTTTTTCCTCATATAAAAGAAAGTGCTGAATTTCTAAAGTCATCTTTGGCTGTAATGTTACATTATTCCTTGAAAGGTGTTTATAACATATCACTAAATTTCATGTATAGATTGTTATCACCAAAGGCTAGCCTTAAAATGTGGTGTGATTTAGTCATATCAGGAAGACCTCTAGAAATCATACCATACTGCACTACCAAAAATCCCTGCTGTCCAAACTCACTGGGGTCTGATGTTTCTGAAAATTAAAAATTCATTCTCTAGCTTAAAGGTTTGCTTTCTTTTAAATGTAGAGACTGCTGGGAAAGATTGCACAGTGGTCCTTAGGGTGCAACAGCAAAGCAGATGGTAATGCATCTTATTGAGTGTCATTTCCATTGATAAAACCACATCCTTTTCTGACATTGAGCCATTTGACTTGGGGAATTTTTTTTCTTTAGTTCTAGTTAATCCCTCACTCTAATGTAATTCAGTTTGTAAAGACTAAAGCATCAAAACAAAGACATTTTGGGAGAGGAGGACATCTAGTGATCTGCTGTATATTTGCATGCATTATTCGTTAATGTAGCAGAAACCTAGCTGTACATTTGGCTGCAGTGGCTCAAAATCTAGATTCTGGGCTAGAGATAAAAAAAACTTACTTTAAAGAAGACTTTCTAAGAGGGAAAGTTTTAGTGGATTTCTACACACCTGCAGAAAATTCTTACCAAATTCTTGGCAGTCATGTTTTATATCACAAATGGACAAAGATTTGTATACACCTGGGTAATTTGGTGCATTGAGGTTTAGCACACATTTGTAAATACAAACTTTAGTTTCCCTCTAAAAGAGATAATTTTCAGGCTTGGACATACATCCTACAGGCTAGGTTAGAATTTGTCTACCTGCTATAATACATTGGAGCAAGGGTCAGTCAAAAAGTGTTACTATACTTTTTCTATGCTCTAAGCAATGTGCTAAAAGCTAGGCTTACAAAGAAAAAATTAAACATGGTCTTTGCCCTGAAGGACTTCAAATAATGTAATTGGGAAGACTACTTGCACATTTAGATGGAAAGCAGAGGCCTGGCCAATGGGAATCCATTCCTGTTAGCATGTGCAGGGGGCCGTTGCTAACCACATTTGGGCTTTGGTGAATTTTTTTTTTTATTTTCTGGACATGTATAATGATATGATAAAATGGTCCTGTCTCCAATTCAGAAACTCTGAGGTAATCAGTGACTGTTTTTTTGTCAGATTATTGAATGATGGAAAACATTTTTATTTCCTGCTAAGCCAGAGGTATCTGTATACAAAAAGCAGAAGCAATACAAATCTCTCTCTCTCTCTCTCTCTCTCTCTCTCTCTCTCTCTCTCTCTCTCTCTCTCTGTCTCTGTGTGTGTGTGTGTCTCTCCCCTTTTTCCTGATGGTAATCACAGAAAGAAAATGCTATAATCCTCTGAATTGAGAGAGACATCTCAGCCTTATCTCCCCACCAATGATGCCATGTTGATCCAAATACATGAGATCTGTATTTCTTTATCTCTTTGGGTTTGTTCTTTCAAGTTTTTAAGTGAAATAGTATAGAGATGAAACAAAGGCTGAGAATTTCTGAGCTTTGAAAGGTCAAAAGAGTAACCAAAGGTCCTATGTCCAAGGTTAAGAAGGAGCCAGCTCTGAAGGGCAACTGACTTGACCCAGTCTCACAATGGATCAACAAAATAGCTGAAATAGTTCTAGTTCCAATCAAAAGAGTGTTACATCTTTTGATTATGCTGAACCCAGAAGTGATCTTGGCAGCAGAAAACAATATTTACGGATAACATGCTAAGTGTGAGTTCACTCTCCACAGGAACTGAGGTGTAGAGGAGATGGTGTCTCCCAGTTTGGGGCTATAATATAGCCTTTTAAGTTGAAGGGCTAGCACAGATATTACTTTCCATATTTCATGGATAAGGAAACTGATATTCAGAAAGGCAAATATCACACCTGGTCTAAAACTCATCACTGAATTCAAACCCATGTACTTCCATTAGGTTATGTTGTCACTCAAATATACCAGTGCTCAGTTCAGGCCTTTGTTTGTATCTTGCCTAAATTCTTTCAGTCTCTTTTCCCTTTCTCCTCCCAAAGAACCATCATATATAACAAGGAATTTTTTCAAAGGAAAATGAAAAAGGATCAAAAGTAAAGAAAATCAGAAAACCTGATAAATATATCCAAAAATTCTGATAATGTGTAAAATAATCCACATTAATAGGGTTCTTTCTCACCTCTTCAAAAAAAGTGAAGGGAGTTGTCTTTTCATATCTCTTCTTCGGGGCCAAAGAATTTTTCAGTTTTTTTTTTCATTTACATTATTTTAGTAGTGTATACTGTTTTCTTGAATCTATTTACTTTGCTTTGCCATTCCAGGCCATAATAGCCAAAACATGCTCAGGCTATCTTTCAGTCTCATATAGATTAAAATTAGTTTCTGAACTCATTATTTTAAAAATTCATTTATTATGCTGACTTGATCATATTCTGACGCATTTTAGCTCATAAACCATAAATAACTATACTCTAAAGAAGTCTGACTGATTTATTAAAACCTAAAGTCAACATTGAAAGTATTTACTGAGAAGGCATTGACACTATACCCAGAACTAAAAGGATTGCTATTGGATAGATCATCTTGGTCCATGTGATGACTCAGCTTTAAATTTCACTTCTTGAATAGTCTTAGTAAAGAGCAGATAACAGACTTATATTACTGCTTAAAACTATAGTGGTTTTCCCCCATAATTCAGAGCTGAATGAAAAAAAAATACTATAATGTCCCAAATTACAACAAAATAATAGAAAATTCCAAGAACATTCACCATTAAAATGCCTGAAACTGTCTAAGAGAAGCTTTTGACCACATAGAATCTATTTTTGCTAAAGACTTTTCTATTCCATTTTTTCTTTCCCTATAAAATAAAAAAAGATAGAGTATGCATTTTTAATTTAAATAAAATTATTTTGTGATTATTTTTATAACTTCACAAAATCTTGACCTGAAATCAAGGTATGGAAGCTATCTAGGCTTGTCAACTTTAGGCCAGTTGAGCAGAAGCACTGTCAACTTCTACCATGCTTGAAAGTGACTGTCATCTTCCAAACAGACTATGTTTGACTTCCAATGACCAAACTAGATATTTTTTTGAAAGACTCACAACTAGTAGCTAACCATTTGGTAATTCATTAATGAGTGATCTGGACATGGTAACCTATGAAAAAAGATAAATAAATAAAAATAATCTGTGTCACACTTTTCCACTGAAATGATGGCAGAATGGTAAAGGCAATATCAGAAGTGCTAAAAGTCACAGTTTTAAAACAATATTTGAATAATAACTCAGTCTTTTGTATCTTAAAAGGAATACAATACAGGAGGGAATGATGGATAAAAGGAAAGACAGATAAAAGGACAACATAACCTAATGAAGGTACATGGGTTTGAATTCAGTGATGAGTTTTAGACCAAGTGTGACATTTGCCCTTCTGAATATCAGTTTCCTTATCCATGAAATATGGAAAGTAATATCTATGTTATCCCCTCAACTTAGGCTATATTATTGCCCCAAACTGGGGCACACCATCTCCTCTACACCTAAGTTCCTGAGGAGAGTGAACTCACACTTAGCATGTTATCTGTAAATTTTTTTCTGCTGCCAATATCACTTCTGGGTTCAGCATAACCCAAAGATGTAACATTCCTTTGATTGGAAATAGAACTATTTCAGCATAGGATGTTCTTAGAGAAGGAAACGATAGAACTGGAAGAATTTATTTTTAGTTTTTCACATTCACTTCCACAAGATTTCGAGTTCCAAATTTTCTCCCCATCTCATCACTCCCCCTGCCCCAAGACGGCATGCATTTATCCCTTCTCTAATCTGTCCTCCCTTTTATCAACACCCCCTTCTCTTATCCCCTCCCCCTTCAATTTTCCTGTAGGGCAGGATAGATTTCTTTACCCCTTTGCCTGTATATCTTATTTCTCAGTTTTGAACATTTGTTTTTAAAACTTTGGGTTCCAAATTTTCTCCCTTCCTCCCACCCCCCTACCCTCATCAAGCAACTCAATACTGATTATGCATATGTAGTCATGCAAAACATTTCCATAGTAGTCATGTTGTAAAAAACTAAGTGTATTTTCCTTCATCCTATCCCACCCCCCATTTATTCTATTCTCTCTTTTGACCCTGTCCCTCCTCAGAAGTGTTTGCTTCTGATTACCCCCTCCCTCAATCTGCCCTCCCCTCTATCATCCCCCTGCTCTCTTGACCCCTCCCCCATTTTCCTGTAGGGTAAGATAGATTTCCATACCCAACTGAGTATGTATGTTATTCCTTCCTTAAGCCAAATCCTATGAGAATAAAATTCACTCATTCCCTCTCACCTTCCCCTGTTTCCCTTCCACTGGAAAAGACTTTTCTTGTCTGGTTCGTATTAGATAATTTACTCAATTCTACCTCTCCCTTTCTCCTTCTCCCAGTATAATTCTCTCTCACTCCTTAATTTTCTTTTCCAGATATCACCCCTTCATCTTCAACTCATTCTGTGCAATCTATCTATCTGTCTGTCTGTCTATCTATCTATCTATCTATCTATCTATCTATCTATCTATCTATCTATCTATCTATCTATCCATACATATAATTTTTTCCTTCCAACTACCCTAATACTGACAAAGGTCTCATGAGTTACAAATATCATCTTTCCATGCAGGAATAAAAACAGTTCAAACTTAATAAGTCTCTTATGATTTCTCTTTCCTGTTTACCTATTCATGTTTCACTTGAATCTTGTATTTGAAAGTCAAATTTTCTATTCAGCTCTGGTCTTTTCATCAAGAATGCTTGAAGTCCTCTATTTCACTGAATAACCATTTTTTCCCCCTGAATGATCATACTCACTTTTGCTGGATAGGTGATTCTCGATTGTAATCCTATCTCCTGTGCCCTCTGGAATATTATATTCCATGCCCTCTGGTCTCTTATTGTAGAAGCTGCTAAATCTTGTGTTATCCTGATTGTGTTTCCACAATACTGCTCACAATATTTTCTCCTTGACCTGGGAACTCTGGAATTTGGCTATAATATTCCTAGGGGTTTTCCTTTGGGGATCTGTTTCAGGAGGTGATTGGTGGATTCTTTCCATTTCTATTTTGCCCTCTTCTCTAAAATATCAGGGCAGTTTTCCTTGATAATTTCTTGAAAGATGATGTCTAGGCTCTTTTTTTTTTATCATGGCTTTTAGATAGTCCAACAATTTTATAGTTATCTCTCCTGGATCTATTTTCCAGGTCAGTTGTTTTTCCAATGAGATATTTCACATTGTTTTCTATTTTTTCCATTCTTTTGGATTTGTTTTACAGTGTCTTGATTTCTCATAAAGTCAGTAACTTCCAGTTGGTCTACTCTAATTTTTAAGGAATTATTTTCTTCAGTAAGCTTTTAGACTTCCTTTTCCATTTGGCCAATTTTACTTTTTAAGCATTCTTCTCCTCATTGGCTTTTTGGACCTCTTTTGCCATTTGGTTATTTTGCCAGTAGGCTATTTTTAATGGTGTTATTTTCTTCAGTATTTTTGGGCTGTCCTTTAGCAAGCTGTTGACTTGTTTTTTTATGATTTTCTTGCATCACTCTCATTTTTCTTCCCAGTTTTTTTCTCTACTTCTTTTAATTGCTTCTCAAAATCCTTGTTGAGCTTTCCATGGCCTGGGGCCAATTCATATTTTTCTTGGAGGTTTTGGATGTAAGAGCTTTGACTTTGTTTTGTTCTGGTTGTATGTTTTGATCTTCTTTGTTACCAAAGACAGATTCTGTGGTTTGAGATTTTTTACACAGTTTGCTCATGTTGCCAGCCAATTACTCGAGTTATAAACTTTTTGTTAAGGTAGGGGTCTGCTTCCTGTGTGGAAAATGTACTGTCCTAAGTTTCAAGAGTTTTGTGCAGCTGTTTTCAGAGATACTTCTAGGCACCTGTAAATTTTCAGCTCTCTCAAGGTGCTGTATCAAGGGTGAGGTGTTTACTCCTTTCCTGCCTGTGCTCTGGTCTATGAGTGAACACAAACACTCTTTTCTGCCTTGGAACTGTGAGGAGGATTCTCTTTACCATCACTACAAGCTCCACCACACCAGCACTCCTCCTTGCCCCAGGACAGCCACCCAGAACTGTGACCCAGATCTAAGCATGGGCAAAGCAAGAGAATCCTGCCTTGGCAAAATCAAAGAGATCACTGCAATCTCCCTCTTATCAGCCACTGGATTCCCCCTCAGTCTGTGGGGAAGCTCAGGAAGCAGCCAACACTCCAGGGCTGCACCAGGACTGAAGCTAGGACCAAACTTCTCTCTCACTGTGATCACAGACTTTTCCTACTCACCTTCTAAGTTCTCTTCAGTGTTCATGGGTTGAGAAGTCTGGAGACCTCCACAGCTGGTTGTCATTCAATCCTCTGAGGGCTGCTCCAGGTTCCCTGAAGCCTGTTTTACCGGAGCACCCACACTGAACTATGTTCCTTTCCCCAGCCTGCACGATAGACCTTTCCCATCAACTATCCAAGTTGTCTTGGGCTGGAAATTTGTTTCACTCTGTCTTTTTGTGGGTTCTGTTGCTTTAGAATTTGTTTAGAGACATTGAGAAAAAAAATGTTTACAGATAACACATATTAGAAGCATTTGGGGGAGAGCTCAAGCAAGTAACTGCTTTTACTCTGCCATCTTGGCTCCGCCCCTGGTTTCATACTTTTTTTAAAGCTAATCAGAAACATCATTTCATGGTATACTTGGTCATCTTGTATTGATAAGGATTTATAAAAAGAAAAAGATCATCATGATATCAGTGCAGCTTATATACCAGTATCTTGTACACAAGATACAGAGGTGGGGAAATTCTAGAAGCAAATTGAGAAGTCCCTCCAGACTAATTAACACATTCTCCCTCCAATACTCAGTGAATTCAATGCACATGATGGGCTAGAAAAAAAAAAACAACAAAAAACATGGCTCAGGAGTAAGAAAAGAGAGAGACCAAATGCTTAAAATACACAATTTTACAACTATATATTATGATAAACTAGGGGTTGGGGGACATGGTGAACAACAAATAATATTACAACAATGAAATTGATTACATTTTAACAGGTAGGAAATGACTGGTTTCTCATGTGGGAGGCATTTTCAAATCAGAAGTACTTGTACAGTAAGGCCACCAACTTGTTAGATCATAATTAATATAAAATTATAAGATAATTCAAATTAGAAGAGATCATTCACAATTAGGACAATTCCAATTTGGCTTATGAAACAATTTTTTTGCATTAAAATGGAGACTAGATAAAAGAACAATGACTTACTTGAGTTCACTGATGATTACCAACCCTCCCCATAACATACTTCTTTTATTGTCCACTGAACAGAAAGAGCTAATGTTGCGATGGATCTTTTAGAAGGGAATGATACCACCACTGGATCTTTTGTTCATCTAGGTGGTGTTATGTATAACTTTGTAACTTTCCTGAGAGGGGAGGACTTGTTGGCTCTTCTTAATTCTACCAGTAGATTGAACTAATCCCACATGACAGGTAGAGGAGAGTACTTAGCTGAGAAGGCTACCTCTTCTGCTTCATATTTCATTACTTGATCCTAGGTGACTGAATGTAGTTCTCTAGACAGATATACCCAGACATTGAGGCATCTTTGTGAGTTCTAAAGGTCCAGAATTACTGGGCTATCTATCAATGCCAGATGAACTTATCAAGGCATTCAAAAGTCTGTGATAACATATGGAAGATGAAACAAAGAAAGAGAGCAGAGTCTCTAACATTTTAAAGGTCTAATGGGGCATCCACATTGTCTGCTCAGTGTCCAATAAGAGATGCTTTATATCTTCAAAGTATCCAAATTCAAAGACACATATAACCTATTGGAAACAGCCAGGATGGTTTCTCTATCTTAAAGCATTCAAGCACTTAGGTAACACATGTGGTCGGTCCAAAACAGGCACGAAAACTGGGCATACTCTGTTCAACCACTGTACATATATATAACAAACATGTAATCTCTTTCTTTGCACAGTGTAAATGTGGTGCCCCTTCACTTATATAGCCCCTTCTTGTATGATTTAAAGTTTGTCTGAATTACTTTTAGTATGAATCTTAGTTTCAACAAAAAGACTATGCCATTCCCTCCTCCACAATAGGTTGCCAATGTCTTGGAAGACTTATGGCCACTGGTGGGTGACAGTATTCCTCTCTTATTTAAGGGGGTTGCCTCACCCTTTTAGAGCTTTCAATTTCCTCTGCCATGAAGGGAAAAGATCCAAGACTTGTCTCATAATCTAGATTTTCCAAGATGCACAGTTGTTGTTGTTTTTTAATCCAGAGAGGGGAAAACTTGGGAGACCCATGAGAGTTATGTTAAAATACTTGAAAAATATGGAAAAGAGATTGAAAGACATGTCTGTCAGGTAGAAAAATGAGACCCATTTTGTGTGACTCCAGAAAAAAAAAGGACTGTGTTTAAGGGAAGGAAGTTGTAAGGCAGAAGGCTTTGTTTCAATCTGAGGAGAGACTTGTTAGCAATTAGAGGTTTCAGATATGATATCATAGGATTTGGAGCCCATTATGCTTGTGTGTATTGCTGTTGGCTTTCTTTGATTATTCTCTCCTGAAAAGGAGTACGTATGTTCATTTAACTAGTTGAGTATGTGCTATAGATCCATCTTAAATAGAAGCATGCTAAGTAAAGTGTTTGGCGAATATGTTGGATGATAAGAGAAGATGATAAGAGAATATATTTCATCACAGAACACACCATGTTCTCATCAATATGTGGAAGATATGCTTCCATACCAGTGAAGTTGCATCTGGCAAATTCTAATTCCATGAAAATTAATATTAGGACAATACAGAAAACTAGGAGATAGGTACCTGATGGTTGTCATAACACTGAATCATGCCGAGCATAATTGCCTAACATTCCACCATGACAAAAATTCAGGAAAAAAAGATTGGGGAGGAAAGTAAATTAAATGATAAATTACATATAAATATATGCACATATATAAATAGATCTATGTATAGCAATCTCTCCATATATGCATAGATATATAGAAATATATGTCATAAAGTCAACTTCAGAAATCTCTAAGTTAAAGAGTGATTGGAAATGCTAAAATATTAACAAACTAACCTTACTCCAGCCCTGCTTATTTTCAAGGTTAGATACATTAGTGATTGGTACACATAGCCAATGATATTGGTCTTTAAGTTACTTATTTTGTTTTGAAGTAGAACCCTTATTCAACACAGACATTTCTGTTTCAAATGATTAAGCAGCAGTCACAGTGGAAATAGTTACCGTGCAAAAACCAATCTTAAAGCAGCCATAGGCAACAGAAGGGATGCTGCTACCAAAGGAGCCTATTTGAAAAGTTCCCAATTGAATGGAAAAGAACACCAAGTAAAATTACTCTATGGTGTCTAACTTGTACTGGTTTTCATTATAGGACTTAGGTGAAGAAAGCTAACTGGATTTGCTATTTGTTCCAAGAAAATGTTGCATCAAAGAAAATTCCACTCTTCAGATTGTTAATTCAGTTTTTCATTTAGGTAGGAACTGTACAATAGGTTAACTTCATAGGTTCTGGATGAGAGCTGGTTGAGTAAATGGGGAGAAGTTCAGAGAACATAAAAATCAAGTTACATAATGAATCAATGACAAGATTGTTGTTTTTGTTTTATTCTGAACCAAATGTTAGACTGAAGTGAGGGAAATAAACCAAAAGAGAGAAAATCAACCTGAGTTCCTTCCAGCAGATATAGTTCTGTGAACCTAATCTCAGGCAGACAAAGGAAAGCAGGGTCAGACAGTGTTATTGATGAGCACATCTTAAATTGTGAGACAAATTTAAGGGACACCAACTCACCTATAAATGAAGATTTAAACCATTTATTTAAATTCAGTGTTTTCCTTTTAATACCTTTCCTGTTGAATTCTATATGGTACTGTGATTGAATACAGATAACTCAGTGGTATAACCAGGCACAGAAGAATTTAATTACAGCAATCTTCTTTCAGGCTACAGAGGTCATGGTAGCCTCCAGAGCCCCAGAAGCCCCTGTTTTCTGATGAACAAGAGCGCCTGTGTGCCTCAGAGCCATGGTGATTCCTCATTATGTCTTACTGTAGAGTGGGAATCAAAACTTATGGGAAAATGTCATTTATGTGGTGTTTTAAAGTTTGCAAGGTGTACTATAAATACAATTTCACTTTTCCTCACAACAATCATGGGAAGTAGGTACTATTATTGTCCCCATTTTTTAAATGAAGAAACTGACACAGATAGAAGTTGAGTGACTTGCCCAGGGTCACACAGCTAGTAAGTGTAAGGTTTGATTTGAACTGAGGTCTTCCAGATAGAAGGTTTAGTGATCTATATAGATACAGATCTATATAATCTATTACTTCATATAGTGATCTATATGCCACATAGTTCCTCCTTCCTATGGTGAGATTTTTGCTATTGGGGCTCCAGACAAATGAACCCTGATATGCAATTGGATATCATTAATGCACATCTTAAATAAAGCCTTAACTTTCTCTTAAAGAAATCACTGCCCTCCCATTCCTCTTAGGAGCAAATTCAGACTATAAAGGACTCCCTGATCTCAGAAGAATAATAAACTTTTCCTGCTATCAGGAAAGGGGGTGGTATTATCTCTTGGGCCTAGTTTAGAGAATAATTGAGAGAAAGAAATAAACAACACTACTCTAACAGAATCTAAACCATTAGACCTAACGCAACCCCAACCTGGAGAAGATAGATAAATTTTAGATGGATCCAATCATGGGGCTGCAAGGAAAGTCCCAAGACAATGATTAGAAGATGGGTCTATTAGCATGACTCTCCCAATTGGAAGAGATACAAGCTGATGCTTCTGGCCTTGGGGTCGACCAGAGTTCACCACATCTTCAGTTTTTCTGATTCCAACCTAGATCTTTAAATATGCCACCACCTTTTCCCTTGTCCTACCTAGACCCTCTGGGGTTATTGAGTGATAGAAGTCTGAGAAGAAAAGTGGTCAGTTGTGCTCTGGGACCTGCCCTGCTTGAGTCAGTAGGAATTGTGGAGGCGCCCCAGAAGGGGTGCTGTGCTGTCAGCCAGTCAATAAATATTTATTAGGCACCTCCATTGTGCCAGTCACTGTGCTAAGCTCTGGGGATACAAATACAAATAAAATGAAGAGTAGCCCCTGCCTCAAGGAGCTTCTAATCTGATGGGAGAAGACAACATTTGTGTTTAGGAAGCCTAAAACAGGTTGGGGAAGGAAGCACCTGATATGATAAATAATTAGAAAAAGCAATCCAAACCAATACAGTTGAGGAGAAATGAGATGACTGTCACTGCCCTTCCTTAGGATTTTTGAGCTCATAATATTCTGATGGTTTGATGTATAGAATGCTGGGCTTGGAGTCAGGAAGACTGGAGTTCAAATACAGCCTCTGACATTTACTAGCTGTGAAATCCTGGGCAAGTCATTTAACCTCTACTTGCCTCAGTTTTCTCAACCCTTGCAGGGTTGTTGGGAGGATAAACTAAGATGATGTTTGTAAAGCACTGGGCATAGTGTCTGACCTGTAGTAGACTGTATAAATATTTTTTCCCCTTTCACTCATGGCTCCATGCTGAAATTAGTGACTCAAATCAGAGAAATGGAGGTTATTGATGAGATGTGAACACAAGGCTGATTTGATATTGCAGGATGATGAAAGTTCCCACTGGTGAGTTTCCTGGGTTATGATAGCACAATGGAGAAATACCAAGAATCCAAAAAACAGTTCAGCTGGTTGGAAATGACTTCACAGCTAAGCAGTTATTTTAGACCATGTCAATGATTCAGAGATTCTAATTTCATCAAGCAATGAGACATGTCTGAACTTTAAAAGGTGGTCTTCAAGGATAAGGGACATCTACATGGTGCAGTGATCAAGTATTGGACCTAGAGTCAAGAAACTTGAGTTTAAATCTGGCTTCAGACACTTACTATGTGACCCTGGACAAGTCAATTAACCTGTTTGTCCAGTTTCCTTAGCTGTAAAATGATCTGGATGAGGAAATGGCAAAGCATATCAGTATCTTTGCAAAAAAAAAAAGCAAAACCCTAAATGGGGTCTTGAAGAATCAAACAAGAGTAAAATGACTGAACAGTAACTTCAAGCATTGCTGTGTCCAGGAAATCTATTCAGCCTACAGTCAACCTAGTGATAAGTCTCTGAACAGAGCTAGTCTTATCCTTTAGACGGCAGATCTTACACTATTATAAATGTGAAATTGACTCAGTCAAGGAGCTTCTGCAGGCAGGTTTCTTTGGGCATTCCCTTTGTCATTACCTAAAATTTCAATGTTGAAATAGATGGCTCTGTCTACACCCTGCAAGTCATTACTAGACTGAAATTTTGTAAAATTCAAATCACTTAACAATGACATGGTAATAGTGAGAACTGTGCTTTCAATAAAATCAGGAGTTTATGAGATGTCTTAGTCTTAGGTGATATAAGGCAGTGAAGAATGTTATTAAATAACATGTTTCAGTCCTACAGACTGTTAGAAGCAAAAGTATTTAGAGGCCTACATTTTAATTTTCTTTGAAGCATGGTCTCTCTATATAATGATACTTGGGTGTTAGCTAATGGATATCAAATACCACCTATGTCCCAAAATAGATATGTTCAGGTTGAAGGTTGAAGGTAGCATTTAATTTCTCCACTCTCATATTTGAGAGTGTATTTTAATGGTTTGTGGTGCTATAGTTTGAATGGAATTTCATTTTTATTGCCAGAACTGGTATTATATCAAGTGTTATTGACAGGTTAGAGAGAAGCAATTCAATTAAATTGAATAAAATTCTATTAAGCAACTACTAGGTGAAGACCAGGTGTTTAATGTGGATATTCTTTATTACAATAGAACTATTTAAAACCAAAGCCACATGAATTATAGAAACTCAAAAAAAGAGAAAACAAAGCACAGAAAGGCAATATAATGGCTATATTTCAACTCAGAGTTCACCATCACACACAAACAACAGTATAATGGTACAATAGAAATAAGTGAATATAAAGATTTTGATTGGGATAAATTTTATGTTTATTGTATATGTAACAGCATTTGACCTTCATTCAAGAAATGGTATAAAGGATAAAGACATAGCCTTGAGACATTTAATATGACAGTGCTGTGTAATTAGAACCAAAGAAATCTTTGTTCAAATTTTGACACTTACTACTTGTTGACATTGAGAAAGGAAGTGGTAATTAATAAATTCTATACTTATGTCTTTCTCCATGTTTTATCAAACCTTGTAATCCCTAAATGTTTTGGAGACTAATACTGTAAAATGTTCTAGGAATTAGAGTACTAGGTACACTGCAGCAGCTAGAAACTAAACCTCACTAACTAAAGATGCATTCTTTTTCATAACAGGATTATTTGATGAAAATTAATAGAGAGGAAGTTTTTAGCTAATCAAATATGGTTTTAATTAATGTGGCTATCAATTTTTTAATTATTTTGTTAAATATTCCCCAATTACATATAATTTTAACATTAATTTAATTTTTTTAGTTCCAAATTATTTCCCTCCACTCCCCCACTCCTAGAAAAAGCAAACAAAATGATATTTATTATATATATGAACATATTTTCATATTTGTTATTTTGCAAAAAAAAAACACCCTCCCCCCACATAAATAAAATGAGAAAAATAAAGTTTTACTTTATTTACTTTTTTATTTACTTTTTTTAAAAAGGGTGCTCCAATTTGGGTGGTTCAAATGAACTCAGAGTTCATTCATTCTCTCTCTGGAGATAGATAACATTTTTCATCATGAATCCTTTAGAATTGTCTTGGATCATTTGTCTTGATTAGATTATCTAAGTCTTTTACAGTTGATCATCATCACAATATTACTGTTACCATGTTATGCCTCCTTCACTTTGCATCAGTTTATATAAGTCTTCCCAGGCTTTTCTGAAACCATCCTCCTCATCATTTCTTATAACATAATCAAGACTTTTTCAGCCATGTCAGCTGATGGGTATCCCCTCAATTTCCAATTCCTTACCATCACAAAAAAGCTGCTATAAATATTTTCGCACATATAGAAATTTTTTCCCTTTTTTTTTTTTGATCTCTTGGGGATACAGACCTACTAGTGGTATTGTGTGGTCAAAAGGTATGTATAGTTTTATAACTTTTTGGGTATAGTTATAAATTGTTCACCAGAATTGTTGGACTAGTCACAACTCCACCACCAGTGCATTAGTGTCCCTATTTTTCCACAATCCCCCCACATTTATCATTTTCCTTTTCTACAATATTAGCCAATATGATAAGAGTTGGATGGTGCCTCAGACTTATTTTAATTTGCATTTTTCTAATCATTAGTGATTTAGAGTATTTTGGGAATAGAGTTTTGAAACAAGGGAATCATGTGCTATTAATAAAAAACAAAATTAGCACCTTGATCCATGACTCTTTGAGGATAACTATTTTCTAAGAACTGTTTTCCTGGTTGGGACCTGGTAAAGAAGCATTGTTTTACTTTCTCACCACATTTCAAACAAGTATCAGGAAATTTAGGTGTTTGCTAATTACAGTATTACCAAGGATAACTGAAAAGCCAGGGTCATGATCATGGGCCATTTTGGACAAGTCAATTAACATCTCTAGGGTTCCTTATGTGTAAATTGAGGGGCTTGAACTCAGTGCTGTTTAATATCACCTACAATTCTAAATCTATGAGCATATGACCCTAAATGAGTTTAGAAAAATAGGTATGCTGGTGTTGGATAATTCAAGGCTGCACTGGTACCCAAAGTCATCTTCATCACTGCGGAGAACTTAAGGGAGAACATAGATAAGAATTAATTATGATTTTTAAAAAGCCATGAATTAAATCTATAGCATTAATCTTAATATAATTTACTCTCTTCCAAATAAACAAGTCAATAAATTTTAGTAAGTGTTTACAATGTGCCAGGAGTTATACGATATACCAGAGATAGAGAGAGACAAAAACCAAAACAAAACAAGACAAAAACCAATCCCTGCACTTGAGATCACAGTCTAATAAGGGAAACAACATGGACAATCTATACACCAACAGGATATATGGAGGGTAATTTGAAGATAATAATCAAAGGGCAGATACTCTCATTAAGGGTGATCAGGAAAAGCTTCTTCTAGAAAGCAAGATTTTTCACTGGGATTTCAAGAAAACCAGGGAAGCGCAGAGTTGAAAATGAGAATGAGAGCACTTCAGACATTGGGACAACCTGTGAAAATTTTCTGGATCTGAGAGATAATAGCATTTTGTGTAAGGAACAATGAAAAAGCTAATGCCTAAAAAGACTGGAAAGGTAGGAAAGGGCTAGGTTATGAAAGGCTTTAAAAGCCAAACAGATTTTATATTTGATCCTGCAGGCAACAGGGAACCACTGGAGTTTATTGAATATTGACCTTCCCTTTACAAAGATCAATTTGATACCTGAGTGGAGGGTGGATTATTGTGAGGAGAGACTTGAGGAAGAAGGACCAACCAAAAGGCAATTGAAATAGTCCAGGCATGAAGACTTCCACTAGGGTGGAAGGAGTGTCAGAGGAGAGAAGGGGAGAGTTTCTATGAAGGTCGAATTAATAGAAATTGTTGACAGATTGGGTCTGGGAGGTGAGAGGAAGTGAGCACTTGAGGATGACATCTAGATTGTGAACCTAGGTGATTGGAAGTTTGGTTATGTCCTCAATAATAAGAGGGAAGTTAAGAAGAGGAAAAGCTTGGAAGAAAGATACAGAGCTCAGGTTGGAAATGTCAAATTTAACATTTCTACAGGAGATCCATGTTTGAGATGATCAATAGGCAGTTGGAGATGGGAGACTGGAGGTTAAAAGAGAAGATAAGGCTTGATAAATAGATCTAAGAATCATAAGCATAGAGATGATAAGTGAATTTTTAGGAGCTGATGAGATCACCAAGCTAAACAGTATATATGGCTCAGAGAAGAGACTTGAGGACACTCACATTTAAAGGGGCATGACCTTGATGAATACCCAGCAAAGGAAACAGGCTTACTTTTCCAGTTCCACCTCAGTCTCCATGTCCTTTCACTGGCTGTTCTCTCATTCCTAGAATGCATTCTACCTCTGTTCTTAGAATCCAGTCTTTTCCTATAACATTGCTCAATTTACACTTTTTTAATTGAAGGGATATCCTGATCCTCCCAGATCCTACTGACAGCTCCCCACAAAAAAAATCCTTGTATTAATTTTGCATATATTCATTTTTGTATATGTTGCCATCCCCAATAGAATGTAAGCTCTTTGAAGACAGGGCCTATTTTATTTTTATTTTATGTCCCAAGTGGCTAACACTGTGTCTCTCAAGATTTAAACCCTAGTCTCTCAAATCCAGTGGACTTTATGTTATACTAGACTGATCCAACAACATAGAGACATGTGCTGGATTGTAGAATTATATTTGTATCTCTAAGTATATCTATCTGTAGGATTCAATGTGAAATGTAAATTATAATTGATTCAAATAAAAATTTGATGAGTTTTCATCTATGCTGCTATTTTCTCTCTATTAAGACACATTCCAGGGACTGATTGCTATTTTAAAATTTAATTTTGCTCAACACAGTAGAGTATGTCTACTACCTTCAAACTGTCAAATGATTATTCACTTTCCCACTGCTTGATGTTGTCAGAATGGGAGAATAGTGTGAATGCTGCTAGTAACTACTTTTTTCATTTTAAAATATTATCTGTCCTCCAATAAACTTAGAGTAATAATACTTGCCATGGGAAAGTATTACATGCATGACAAAAAGAAACTATGATTTCACAAAGGCACTACCAAATCACACAGCTGGGAAACAAGGCAGAAAAGATGAAATTGAGAACTGGGTAAGCAGTAGGTATCTTTGCCAAGCTTGATGACACCATCAGTATCTCAAACCCAACAAATACATTTTGAGTTAGTGGATGTGATAGGGTAAGAATTACTGTAGAGAAAGGAATAAATATTTCCTCTAAGAAAAAAAAAATATGGGAGGCTCCATTTAGTTTCTCTATCCCCCATTCTTAATTCTTTTAAATCCTTTTAAAATCCTTTTACATTTTGAATTAAATTCTAACATTCAGATCTTTCTATTTAAAAAAACAGACCATTTGAAACGAAAATTTGAGTTTAAATTGATAATTTCCATGTTTGCAATGATTTGTTGCTCTTTTCATGTATATTTGGTCTTTTCAGGACACGATAGTGTAGAAAAACCAACCTGTTTATTTCCCATTGAACCAGACTTTCTTTGTACATAGTAGGTACTTAATGTTTGTTGAAATGACTTGAATGAAAATAGTCATGAAATCTAAAAGAATAAAAACAACAGATTGCACCTTATTGCATAGATCAAATGCAATGACTATTTTTTTACATTTATGGAACTAAAATTCATTAGTAGTTTAATTTGAGGAAGTATTTTAGATAGGCAAGAAGGTGCTTTGTTATTGTAATTCTCATATAAGTTACAAAGTCATGCTACTGTGCAGAGTGCCAGTAGGATGCAGAGCAAGTGTTAAATTATAGCCTGAAGAAGCAGATCTAATCATTTTTCAGTTTACTCAATCAAGCTCACAAAACTTGGTAGCAGAGAGCATATAAAATAATATTTTAAGGAAATGTGATCCTTGCTGCCTTTGAGCTTTCTTTCCCTGAATTACCCTTAAACCTCAGTGGTTATTGACATGAAAATTCCATTTCTCTCACATTGACAATTTCTCAGAAAGGGGCAAGAGAAGTTTCTTTGCCGGGTTGAAATTTTTCTTCCCAGACTTAGATAAGCAAAATTGACTGTGACACCAATGTGATTATTACAGTCATGCTTTTTATTTTTAATATTTTCCCCTTGACAGATTTATTTCTTTTCAAATCAGAAAAATTTCTTCTTAGAATAAAAATATGTAGCTCCCTTATATTTCCTGATTCTGAAAATTACCAGATGCCAAGCTGGGAACATAGGGAAATTGAAGACCCTTGAGGGTGACCTTAAGAACCACAAAGGTGGAGAATTGTGATGTAGTGGTTTAGGCAATTTCATTGCTACTGCTTGGCTCTTGAAAAATGAGAAATGGGTTTTCTATTACTAAATATAATGAATTTCCTTTCTGTCCTGTCACAAATTGTCAAACTTCATTAAAGAGAAGAAAAATCTGGTGCTAACATATATAAAAGGGTAATATGAATATCCATACTGTAAAGTGGATAATGGCTGCATATTCATAGGTGATGATTGCTTGGCCTTGGCTATGGAACCTGATGCAAATGTAGTTAATGGAAAAGGAATAAGGAGGTGTGGTAGAATGGGGGGAAGGACATACAAATACTGTCTTTAAAAGCATCTTGTTCTAGTGATGTTGTGTGTGTGTGTGTGTGTGTGTGTGTGTGTGTGTGTGTAGTGTAGTGTAGCTTTAAATACGGAGACAAATAAAAAGAAAGAGAAAAAAACAAGAGAGATTAAAAACACATTAAAAAGGTAAATAAACAACAGTAGTATAATGGTTAGAGTACCGAACTGGATTCAGGAAGACAGGTGCTGAAATCCGTATCTGTTACTTATGTTATTTAATGTGACCATTAAAAAGTCATTCAATATTTCTGAGCCTTAGTTTACTCATCTGTAAAGCAAACAAAATAATACTTTTAATACTTCTCTCATAGGATTATGAAGCTCAAATGAGATGATATTGGTAAAGCACTTTGCAGACTTTAAAAGTTTTATTACATAGATACTGAATATTGTTGCATATGCAGACACAAATACATGTAAAATGACTCAGTACACAATGATATGCAGCTATAATTAGATAAATAGGTAGACAGGTACATAGACAGACAGCTAGATAGGAAGATAGATGGTTAGATAGCTACTTAAGTCTGTGAAAGGCAGTATTGTTTAATGTATGGGAAAATCATCTCGTCATTGAAAAGCCTAGGTTCAATTCTTGCCTTGTGGCATACTAGCTGCCTGGATGCATGATCCTGGGCAAGTCACTTAACCTTTCTATTGTTGCTCCAGGAAGCTCTCTAGGACTATAAATTGCAAAACAGGTGCTGATTGGCATTGATATAAGTTGATATAAGGGTTCCCTATACCAATGAAATCACAAGGCTGGCCCATTTATATATATTCACTCACAAATTGCATATGCAAATAACACATGAAATAACTACATAGATATATATGTGTTATATAAAATGTACAATATATTAAACATATAACATTTAATATACATGCAATGTGTGCGCCTATATGCTTAAATATTTATATATCCATAATGCACTTACTTATATGTTTAAATCACAAATAAATAATAGCCAGGTGTGGTAAATCACTTACTGCCTAACTACAGTGGCTTTATTGAGTAACTGTCATGTAACCACAGCAGCAATTTTGCTGGTAATTACACTGAGATGTGAATGATCTGTATTCCAGCAAGGGAGAAAGAAATGACAACGTTAAGTAGCCTGTCACTAGATGACATGCACCATTCTGTTAAAAGGTCAATAGATGTCAAGTGAGTAAAAAATACTCGTTTTTCATATCACCGAAGGGCTGCTCTTAGATTCAGAGAGACTGTATGTTTTTATCTTTTAAGATTAAAAAATGGCTAAAAAGTTTGTATTTACCATGTTTGATATTCATTTCGAGATGAACCAGATTTGTAATTGCTTACATATAAGAGAATTAGTATAACATAAAATATACTGCAACATAATTTGTGATATGATACAATACAGTACATATACACACATATATGGATACACATTTATACATTATATGTATAAAACCAGATTTGAACTTGTATTGATATAGATATAGATATAGATATATCTGCATATAATCAAAAGCCACTTTATATATATTTCATATGTGTGATGATTTCCATTATGTTATTATTTAATCCTCTCCAAATTATTTGTAAGAGGTTCATTAGCAGGTAAAGAGAAACACCTGAATGGTTCAAAATGCAAAGATTTGCAACTTGTAAAAAAAAAAGGGCCATCCAGTGGACTATATCTTCTTAAGACAACTGTCTGTGATTCATAATGTGCTACTTGTGTTGAAATGAATCTTCTTCATCCTTGTATCTGTTAGTTATGCCCTGGGTACACAGGGGAATACTTTGAATTTAATTCAAGTATCCTCAAGATTAATTAAGTAAAGGATGTATAGGAAGAATGGACTTAAAGGTCATTAAGTCTGGCTTTGAGGTCTCCCAGAAACCCACCTTCCTTGAACAGGGGACAATTTGACTCATCCCCTCTCCCCAGGACATTCTCCTTTGAAATTGCTATTTATTATTATTAACACTTATTATTTATTATTACTACTATTGTTGTTTACATTAGACATTTATATAGATCTTTAAGTTTGTAAAGTTATTTTCATACATTTTAGTTGAGGAAAGAGGTTCAGAGAGTTTAAATAACTTCCTCACATAGCCAGTAAGTTTCAGGGGCAGAATTTAACACAAATATTCCTCATTCTAAGTACACAAGTCAACTACAAGAAGATTTTAAAAGAAGGTTTACAAAATCGTTTAGCTTATCTGAATGATGACAGCAACAATTATTTTGTCATAAAAGTAATTTATATAAGACAGAACAGTTTAGTTCAGAGAATAAAAAATAGTTTATGAGAATTTTTTTCCCAATCAATGTCATTTTTTACTATAACAGGACTGCTAAATATAACTACACATGCCAGTTTTTTATTTAACCATCCTTTACCTTCCCCTTGCCCCCACCATCACTTACCTAATTCTTTCAGCTATTTTTTTCAATATAGGGAAATACATTGTTCTGTGTTAGAAACAAAAGTTTATCACAAAAGAAGCCATCAATCATTAATTGAAAACCACACATTGAACTAGATATGGTGTATGCAAAGGGATGGTTTACAGATGCTGCCTTCATGATGGGTTACAGTCTAATTAAGGAGGTAAAATTTATACATACAAGACATTTAGACAATCCACTAGTTAAACAGTACAGGATAAACTAAAATAGCTCCTATTGGACACTTGTCATTTAAGAATTGATAACTAGCACAATATAGAAAAAGATATTTCTGGCAAGATGAATGCCAATAACAACAATAACTTTCCACCAAAATATTTCACTTCAGGTTTCAAAACTCTTTTCTTCACATCAGCACTATGACAGAGAGTGTACATGTATTAGGAAACACAATTTAAAGAGGAAGAAGCTGACGTGTAAAGTGATTTGGCACATACTTGAAAGATTTTAATAGAAATGATTATTGATATTATAAAAGATTATATATGTATATATATATGAAATTTATGACAATAGCATTTGTTATAAATTACTAAAGTGTGAGAGCATAATTTCATGAAAATTCCTAGATTTAATAAATTTTCTGAGGTTTCTCTTATCCTACAATGAAAATGGCACCATGAGGAATTCCTTGACCCTAATACGTCCTCTAGTAATCATTCTGCTTCTGTCCTCCTTTGAACAAATAAACACCTAGAAATATGATCCTACCATAGGACTTCACTGTCAAAGGGCCTGTGGAAATCATCTAGTTGAAGCTTTTTGTTTCACAGGTAAGGAAAATGAGTATCTTTTGCTTTGTGTCTGTGTCCTCTGCACCTAAGAGACTGCCTTGCAAATAGTAGGACCTTTTAAATTTGTGATAGATAATTGATTATCATGAAGAAAATGAAGATGTTTCTAAAATATGGCCAAATAGGCAGCTTATTGATTAATTCATATTTTAAAAGGAAGTATTTATCCAATTTATTCAATACTTCCATTGGATAAATGAAGGGAAATACAACCAATTGAAGACATACAAGAAAGTAGCATAGTAATTGGAAAAATTGTTCAAGAAAAGTAAAAAAAAACCCCCTATAGTTTCAACGCATATCAAAGCATACTATTTGCTCTTTTTTTTTCTTCTCTTTCATTTTGTTTCCTCTTTCTTGTGGTTCCTCCTATTGGTTCTAATTCTTCCTTTCAACATGAGTAAAGTGAAAATATTTTTAATAGGAATGTTTATGCAGATTGCATGCCATCTTGGGGAAGGAGGCAGAAAGGGAGGGAGAGAAAAATTTAAAACTCAAAAGTATATGAAGTGATTGTTGAAAACTAAAAATAAATTAATAAAAAAGAAAAAAACCCACTATGAACTGAAGCTTTCAATGAATCCTAAAGACAGTCAAGTGGTTTTTTAACACAATATTGGAATTGAAAATGGAAGCCTTAATATTAATTGTAATAGCTTCAATTTATACATCATTATATATTATAATTTACTCTTCAATCATACATGTATTATAGCATTCTACTAAGGACCTCCACTGAAAAAAATGTTTGAATAATTCAATAAAGCTAAGTAAAATAAACCAACTTTTAAGTAAGACTTTGAGCAAAGCACATTGTACTAATTCTTTGAGAGTCAAGTCAAATCTCATTCTCTATGTAATATCTTTCTTAACTACTCAGGTCTATATTGTTTTTTTCTCTACTCTTATTCCTATAAGGTTGGAACTCCTTAAACATATTTGCCATGTCATCAATATTTGCATTCCCTATTTTGCCCAGTAGAGTGTACTGTAAATGTCATGAATTTTTACTGACAATGTGAATTAATAAAATTTCTCGAAATTAGGAGGGACCTCATACCTGTAAAATAATCTTTTATGTTATAGTAGATAAGTGGTTGCTTAGTCTTGTATAAATAACTAATTAGAAGGAATTTACTGGCTTCCAAGGCAGACCACTATCCCCTTCCTCTTTTTTAAGAGGATGGGGGAGAGGATCCAAAACCAGGATTTCTCTCATCAGTAACCTTCCCTACCAATGCATACCGTCACTTTCTTTGCAATTTATAATCTTAGAAAGTTGCCTGGGTTTTCCGCTTCCGGGAGACAAGATGGCGGAGTGAAAAGGTAGTCGCTCTCACTCTCCCCTATCAACCTCTGAAAACTCAGAAAATATCACCCTAGGGAAAAAAAACCCTGGAACACCTGACCTAGAAGAAAGAAGGGGAGCAGCAGTGCGGCAGCCCAGCAACCCGGTCTCCCAGTGCCTCAGCAAAAATTAGGGAGGCAGAACTACAAGGGGCCCCAAGCGGATAAGTACCCTGCAGCATTCATCTGAAAGGAGGTGAAGAAAACAACCTAAAGGCTTCCTAAAGCCCTGGCCTTGCTGATTCCAACCCAACACCAGGTGAGCTGTAGGAGCCCTGCAGCCTCCAATTGTGAAGAAATCCTGAAGCCCAGGTGGTAGAACAGGTAAACAACACCTGGATCTCTAAGTGCCTCAGTGAGGGCCAGGGGAGGGGGTGGGAGACCAGCTCAGAAAACCACCACATTCCAAGGCACTCTACTGCAAAGGAATCTACAAGGGTATTAGCAGAAGTGAGGGCGACAACACTGCAGGGAGCCGCAGGCAGATAAACACCCTGCAGCGCCCATCTAAAAGGAGCTGAAGAAAGCTAAAGGAAAGGAAAAGTAGGCAATTTAGAATTGCCTGAAAGTTCCAGCCTTGCTGTTTCCAGCCCAACACGAGATAAGCTGCCAGAACCTACAGTCTCCAATTGCCAGCATAAAAGGCCCCAGCACACAAAGCCAGTGACCAAGACCTAGGCTCCCAAAACGAGAAGCTTGGGTCAGTACTCTCTGTTCCCCAGCAGGAGAGCTCTTTAAAGGCCAGGGAATAAAGAAACACCATAAGTAAAAAGAAATGCACCATAGATTCATATTATGTGAAGAGTGAAAATCAAGACAGAAATTCTGAAGAGGACAACATTGTCAACAAACCCATATCTGGAACCTCAAAAAGGAATATGAACTGGTCTGAAGCCTGAAAAGCCTTCTTAGAAGAGCTCAAGAAGGATTTTAATAGTCAAATGAGAGAGGTAGAAGAGTCTTTCTAAAATACAGTTGGCCAATTGGGAAAAAAAATACACTGAAGAAATAATGAAAAGAAACGCAGGGGAAGGTAGCCTAGCAATTCCAGATGTTAAATTGTATTATAAAGCAGCAGTCATCAAAACTGCTTGGTACTGGCTAAGAAATAGGGAGGTGGATCAGTGGAATAGGTTAAATATGCAAGACACAGTAGTCAATGACTATAGTAATCTATTATTTGACAAACCCAAAGACCCCAGCTACTGGGATAAGAAACCACTCTTTGAAAAAAACTGCTGGGAAAACTGGAAAAGAGTATGGCAGAAACTAGGCATAGACCCAAATCTCACACCATATACCAAAATAAAGTCAAAATGAGTTCAGAACTTAGATATAAAGGCTGATACCATAAGTAAACTGGGAGAACAAGGAATAGTTTACCTATCAGATCTATGGAGAACAAAAGAATTCATGACCAAACAGGAGATAGAGAACATTATGAAAAGCAAAATGGATAATTTTGATTACATTAAATTGAAAAGTTTTTGCACAAACAAAGCCAATGCAACTAAGATTAGAAGGAAGGTAGAAAATTGGGAAAGAATTTTTACAACCAGGCTCTCTGATAGGCCTCATTTCTAAAATATATAGAGAATTAAGACAAATTTATAAGAACACAAGCCATTCCCCAATTGATAAATGGTCAAAGGATATGAACAGACAGTTCTCAGATGAAGAAATTAAAGCCATCTATAGTCATATGAAAAAATGCTCTAAATCATTATTGATTAGAGAAATGCAAATCAAAACAACTCTGAGGTACCACATCACACCTATCAGATTGGACAACATGACAAAACAGGAAAATGATAAATGTTGGAGAGGATGTGGGAAAATTGGAACGCTAATACATTGTTGGTGGAGTTGTGAAATGATCCAACCATTTTGGAGAACAATTTGGAACTATGTCCAAAGGGCTACAAAAATGTGCATACCCTTTGATCCAGCAATAGCACTTCTAGGGCTATATCCCAAAGAGATCAAACAAATGGGAAAAGGACCCACAAATATTCATAGCAGCTCTTTTTATGGTAGCAAAGAATTGGAAATTGAGAGGATGCCCATCAACTGGTGAATGGCTGAGCAAGTTGTGGTACACGAATGTAATGGAATACTATTGTTCTATAAGAAATGATGAACAGGCTGACTTCAGAAAAACCTGGAAAGACTTATATGGTCTGATGCTGAGTGAAGTGAGCAGAACCAAGGACTTTGTATACAATAGCAACCACGTTATGCAATGACTAAGAATGTTAAACTGAACCCTTTTCAGCATTACGAGGATCTAAGACATCTCCAGAGGCCTCAGGATGGAAAATGCTGTCCACATCCAAAGAAAGAACTATGGAAGTCGAATCGCTCTCACTTAATTTTACCTTAAGTTGAATTTTGTTTCATCTTTCTGATGGTTCCTCCTATTGGTTTTAATTTTTACTTACAACTTCAGTAATGTGAAAATATGTTTAATGGGTATGTAAATGTAAAGCCTATGTCAGATTGTGCGCTGTCTTGGGGAGGGTTGGGGGGGGAGAAAAAGGGAGAAAAAATTTTCAACTCGAAAGCATATGGAAAAAAAAATAAAATTAAAAAAAAATACACTGAAGAAAACAAGTCCCTAAAAAACACAATTGGCCAATTGAAGAAGGAAGTACAAAAACTAACAGAAGATAGTTGCCTGGTACACTGATAGAGTTTGCCCAGGGTCTCATGGCCAGTATGTTCTAAACACAGGAGTTAAACCCAGATCTTTCTGACTCTGAGACTGTCTCTCTATTTGAAATGCCACTTTGCCTGTCATTCCAGTTATAGTTACCTCCAATGGTAATGAAGTTTTCCCTTACATTTTCCCCTAATGTTTTCTTATTGTTATCACTCATAATGGCATCTAAATTCATATTTCTTGAACTGTTACTTAAAAGTGTCATGTGAATGTGGCTAGTCTTTTGACATTGCCTTTTGATATGAAGACTCCAGATCTGAGAACCTTACACATATGGAAAGGGAATTTGTGAGATACATGTAAGTAAATAGGACAGTGGAGCTGTGTGGCCTGGGGAACAGGGACAGCAAACCGTTCGGTAGAATGGGGCTGGCTTCCTCTCTTTCTCTTACTAACCTTGAGATTCAGACTTCTTGATACCCAGAGAGTCACAGAGAAGTAGACACTACCATGGTGATGTGACTATTGGGTTGCCATGAGTTAGACCACAATACCTTTTATTTCACTGCTGCAGTATACTAAGCATTAAGTGACCCAGTGATAGAGATTGCTGGAGGGTGTAACTGAGAAAAGACACATATATTAGATTGTAGATGCAGATTAGGAGCTGGAACTCTCACAGAGAGGTAGCCCCTCTCTCCTTGTGAGAAGGGAAGCTTATGAATCCCAAAGACTGGTAGCTATAGTGACTTCTGTTAAGCTAGATAGTGAGCTGGAGAGATTAGACAGTTATCTCTCACCACTCCTTCCTCTATTACAATTTATAATCAAGAAATGGTGAACTAAAAGTACTGAAAATTAACTGTCACTCTTCCCCCTGCTCCTCTTCCTCTTCATTCTTCTCAAACTCCTCTTTCCCCTTTCCTTTCTTCTCCCTCACACAAATATATATATAATTCCATTTCATTAAACCATTGTATTTGTATTACCTTTCTGATGGAGGTTCCTTTGGTGGAGGATCACACATTACAACTCTTATGCATCACCTATAGTAGACAGTGATGACATATGATAAACTTTTTTTTAAATTTTATTAATTTATTTTGATTTATCAACAATCATTTCCATATTCTTTTGAGTTGAAAATTTTTCTCCCCTTTCCTCCCCCCCCACCCTCTCCAAGACGGCATACAATCTGATATAGGCTTTACATTTACATTCCTATTAAGCATATGTTCACATTAGTGAAGTTGTAAGTAAAAATTATAATCAATAGGAGGAACCATCACAAAGATGAAACAAAACTCAACAGAGGGTAAAAATAACTTCCGTAATTCTTTCTTTGGATGTGGACAGCATTTTCCATCACGAGGCCTCTGGAGATGTCTTAGATCCTCGTAATGCTGAAAAGGGTTCAGTTTAACATTCTTAGTCATTGCATAACGTGGTTGCTATTGTATACAAAGTCCTCTGGCTTCTGCTCACTTCACTCAGCATCAGACCATATAAGTCTTTTCAGGTTTTTCTGAAGTCAGCCTGTTCATCATTTCTTATAGCACAATAGTGTTCTGTTACATTCATATACCACAACTTGCTCAGCCATTCCCCAATGGATGGGCATCTTCTCAATTTCCAATTCTTTGCCACCACAAAAAGAGTTGCTATGAATATTTTTGTACATGTGGGTCCTTTTCCCACTTGTATGATCTCTTTGGAATACAGCCTAGAAGTGCTATTGCTGGATCAAAAGGTATACACATTTTCGTAGCCCTTTGGACATAGTTCCAAATTGTTCTCCAAAATGGTTGGATCATTTCACAACTCCACCAACAATGTATTAGTGTTCCAGTGTTCCCACATCTTCTGCAACATTTATCATTTTCCTGTTTTGTCATGTTGGCCAATCTGATAGGTGTGATGTGATACCTCAGAGTTGTTTTGATTTGCATTTCTCTAATCAATAATGATTTAGAGCATTTTTTAATATGACTATAGATGGCTTTAATTTCTTCATCTGAGAACTGTCTGTTCATATCCTTTGACCATTTATCAATTGGGGACTGGCTTGCCTTAATTCTCTATATATTTTAGAAATGAGGCCTTTATCAGAGAGACTGGTTGCAAAAATTCTTTCCCAATTTTCTACCTTCCTTCTAGTCTTAGTTGCATTGGCTTTGTTTGTGCAAAAACTTTTCAATTTAATGTAATCAAAATTATCCATTTTGCTTTTCATAACGTTCTCTATCTCCTGTTTGGTCATGAATTCTTTTGTTCTCCATAGATCTGATAGGTAAACTATTCCTTGTTCTCCCAGTTTACTTACAGTATCAGCCTTTATACCTAAGTCACGAACCCATTTTTTACTTTATTTTGGTATATGGTGTAAGATTTGATTCTATGTCTAGTTTCTGAGATACTCCTTTCCAGTTTTCCCAGCAACTTTTTTCAAAGAGTGGGTTCTTTGGGTTCAGAAGCTGAGGTCTTTGGGTTAATCAAATATTATATTATTACAGGTATTGACTACTGTGTCTTGCATATTTAACCTATTCCACTGATCTGTCTCCCTATTTCTTAGCCAGTATGAAGCAGTTTTGATGATTGCTGCTTTATAATACAATTTAAGATCTGGAATTGCTAGGCCACCTTCCCCTGCATTTCTTTTTATTAGTTCCTTTGATATTCTGGACCTTGTACTCTGTACTGTGACCATGTACTAGGGCCTAAAAACCTTACAATCCAATGCAGAAAGGCAGAAACATTAAATGCATCCTTTTCAGAACAAAGTGCAATAAAAATTATGTGTAAGAAAGAGCCATGGAAAGATATACCAAAAAGTAATCAGAAACTAAATAGTCTAATCCTAAAATATGATTGGGTCAAACAACAAATCAAAGAAACAATCTATAATTTCATTCAAGAGAATTACAATAATGAGATAGCATACCAAAATCTATGGGATGCAGTGAAAGCAGTTCTTAGGGGAAGCTTTATATCTCTAAATGCTTACATAAACAAAATGGAAAAAGAGGAGATTAATGAATTGGGCACACAACTAAAAAAAAACTAGAAAAAGAACAAATTAAAAATACTCAACTAAACACTAAATCAGAAATATTGAAACCAAAGGAAAAATTAAGAAAATTGAAATTAAGAAAACTATTGAACTAATAAATATAACTAAGAGCTTGTTTTATGAAAAAAAAACACAATAAAATAGAGAAACCTTTGGTTAATTTAATTTAAAAAAAGAAAGAAGAAAACCAAATTACTAGTATCAAGAATGAAAAGGGTGAAGCTACCACCAAGGAAGGGGAAATTAAAACAATAATTAGGAATTATTTTGCCCAACTATATGCCAACAAATTTGACAATCTTAGTGAAATGGATGCATATTTACAAAAGTATGAATTGCCCAGATTAACCAAAGAGGAAGTAAAATACTTAAATAACCCCATCTCAGAAAAAGAAATTGAACAAGGCATTGATGAACTCCCTAGGAAAAAAGCTCCAGGGCCAGATGGATTTACATGCACATTCTATCAAACATTTAAAGAAAAATTAATTTCAATACTGTATAGACTATTTGGGAAAATAGGTGAAGAAGGAGTCTTACCACATTCTTTTTATAATACAAATATGGTGTTGATACCTAAACCAGGAAGAGTCAAAACAGAGAAAGAAAATTATAGACCAATTTCTATAATGAATATAGATGTAAAAATTTTAAACAAAATACTAGCAAATAGATTGCAGCCAATTATCACAAGAATAATGCACTATGACCAGGCAGGATTTATACAAGGAATGCAGGATTGGTTCAATATTAGGAAAACTATCAGCATAATTGAGCATATCAACAATAAAACCAACAGAAACCACATGATCATCTCAATAGATGCAGAAAAAGCTTTGATAAAATACAACACCCATTCCTATTAAAAACACTAGAAAGCATAGGTATAAATGGAGTCTTCCTTAAAATAATAAATAGCATTTATCTAAAACCTTCAGCAAGCATTATATGTAATAGGGACAGGCTAGAAGCATTTCCAGTAAGATTGGGGGTGAAACAAGGATGTCCATTATCACCACTGTTATTCAATATTGGACTGGAAACCTTAGCTTTAGCAATAAGAGAAGAAAAAGAAATTGAAGGCATTAGAATAGGCAAAGAAGAAAGAAAGCTATCACTCTTTGCAGATGACATGATGATATACTTAGAGAATCCTAGAGAATCAAGTAAAAAACTAATCGAAATAATAAACAACTTTAGCAAAGTTGCAGGCTATAAAATAAACCCACATAAATCATCAGCATTTCTATATATTACCAACAAAGCCCAACAGCAAGAGATAGAAAGAGAAATCCCATTTAAACTTACTGTAGACATTATAAAATATTTAGGAGTCTACCTCCTGAAACAAACCCAGGAACTCTATGAACACAATTACAAAACACTTTTCACAGAAATAAAATCAGATCTAAATAATTGGAGAAACATCAGCTGCTCATGGTAGGCTGAGCTAATATAATAAAAATGACAATCTTACCTAAGCTAATTTACTTATTCAGTGCCATACCAATCAAACTACCAAAAAATTATTTTATAAAGTTAGAAAAACATAATAAACTTGTTGATATTCCTTGAGAAGGGCATTTTCCCCAGGTGATAAATTGAACTGAAAAGAGAGCATGGGATAATGAGAGAGAATATTGTAGCCAGGAAGCCCTAGGTTCAAATCCTGCTTCTGAATGTGAAGAATGGTCTGAGTTAAACCAGGACAGTTCAGCTCCAGGATTGAGTTACAAAGCTCAGTCAATTGATTTGTGAAGACCTGAACCGTCATTTTAATTACTATTTTTTTTCATTTTTAGTTTTCAACATTCACTTCCATAAGATTTTGAGTTTTAAATTTTTTCTCCCTCCCACTCTTCCCTCCTCCCCAAGACAGTGTGTAATCTGATATAGGCTCTACATATAAATTCATATTAAGCATATGTTCACACGAGTCATGGTGTTTAGAAGAATTAGAAATAATGGGAAGAACCACAAGAAAGAAAAAATAGAACAAAACAAAAGGAGAGCAAATAGTATGCTTCCCTCTGCATTCAGACTCCATGGTTCTTTTTCCAGATGTGGATAGCATTTTCCATTATCAGTATTTTGGAGTTGTCTTAGATTCTTGCATTTCTGAGAAGAGCTAAGTTTATCAAAGTCATTCATTGCACAATGTGGCAGTTACTGCATACAATGCTCTCCTGGTTCTGCTGATTTCACTCTACATCAGTTCATATATGTCTTTCCAGGTTTTTCTGAAGTCTGCCTGCTCATCATTTATTATACCGCAATAGTATTCCATTACGTTCATATACCGCAACTTGTTTAGACATTAACCAACTGATGGGCATCCCAATTCATTGCCACCACGAAAAAAGCTGCTATAGATATTTTTGTCCATGTGGGTCCTTTTCATGTTTTTATGATATCTTTGGGATACAGACCTAGAAGTGCTATTGCTGGGTCAAAGAGTATGCACAATTTTATAGCCCTTTGGGCATAGTTCCAAATTGCTTTCCAGAATGGTTGGATCAGTTCACAACTCCACCAACAATGCATTAATGTAGACCTTAATCTTCTTAATTATTATATCAACAACAATATAAACCACAGTGTCTAAAGTGAGTGTCCTATGTATAGTTTTCAATAAATATTTACTGAAGGAATAAATGAATAAAGAGAACTTTTAATACTGTAAGCATATTCAGAGAACACAGGGAAAAAAAGAGGGATATAGTTTGAACTCTTCCATTCCAGGAGTGACTCATTTGTTATGTGACTCTCCAACTTGTTATGTACCTATGTTTGCCTATTGTAGCTCAACCAAAGATGTGTTAAAACTTTGAACTGAGAAAAAAAGCAACCTGAGTTTGGACTTTAATGAACATTTTTAGACTTTAAAAATATTAGACCTCTTATTATCTAGCATGCAAATCAGAAAATGTGCCCAAAATAATTTTTTTCCCCATTCTACATTAGGTAAGTAACCAATTCCTCATGGGGAAAAACAGCTGAAAACTAAACAAAATTTAATATTTATGTGAACCTTATAAAGTACCTTCCATGTTTTGGTATCAGGTCAGTACAAAGATAGTCCAATGTCCTACACTTTTCGTTTAGTATCAATGATTAGTGGATTTTATAATGGAAGTTCTGCAAGATTCATGTGAACTTAATCAGCACACAAAGATGAAAGGTTAAGGACTTTTAAATTTGTATTATAATGCCTTGAAAATTAGTGTAGTTGAAGAAATCACTGATGGAGGAGTTGGTAAAGTGTGTTGGATTGGTTGATCTCCAAGGTCCTTGACAGCAATAAAATTCTGTATTTCTCCAACTAGAGTCACTTTTACTTTCCTATTGAAAATATTGCTGTTGTCAGAAAATGCAAATATATACATACATGCGTATGTATGTATAAGTACTGGACCTATGTCTTGAGAGAAATGATTATCAATAAACAATGATCTGGGGAGATCCAAAGTTCTCCTTTTCCTCTTGTCCTCATTTCAAAAACTCAGTCTCTGAAGGTTGAGCAAACTTTCTCCTCAATCCAACCTCACCTTACCTTATAAGGAATCTCTAATCTAGGGTGAATTCCATTCCATCAGACTCGGATGAAGATAGATTCTTTGACTAGAGTGCCCAAGGAGGGGTGTGGCCTGGGTATAGATATAGTCTCTTTGTCCAAGAGTGGCATCATGTCACTGTCATCCCATCATTGGAGTGAGCTTACCTTTCTCTGTAATATCCATTCTTTCACTAATTATTAAACAATCAAAGTTGATTGCCACCATTGATAACATCCCCTTTTCCAAGGGCTTATAAGTAGTGAGCCCACCTCATGGACATTGGCATTTGAGAGTGTCACTGATCTTTATTAAAAATGCTTGCATTATTAATAAAATGATTAAATTAGCCAGAAATGATGTCTCTCGAACTTTGTAAATGCTGCAGTCATTAGTATAGGGAAATGTCATGTGAAAAACTCCTTTGACCAATACAGGCAATACAGGCCTTAGAGAATTGTCTAGTGGTGAAGTGACTTGGTCAAAGATCTAGAACAAAGATCTACCTGGTTTTAAAGGCAACTCTATCCACTGCTCTATGTTGCCTTCTCTAAAAGAAATTAGCACAATTGAACATTATGCCATATACATGAATTATCAATTGTCAAAGGAGAAAAAAAATCAACAACCAAAGTCATCCTTACAGCCAGTCTGTTGATGAGCCACTGAACACAGAAAGCCATCATGCAGGCAATGTTACAATATCTTTACAGCTTATTAGGACCTACCAGGGCCAGTCCTAGATTGGCATCATCTTCACAATCCCAGGGCCACATCCATTCCTCAAAACAGAAGATTTCTGTAGACATAGTTTGCTGTGAATATTTCACTGAGCTACTGTATAATATACACAAAAGCCAGTGTTTGGTTAAAAAAAAATAACTTCACTGTTTACTGGTAAAGATAAAGTGAGTTTATTTTGTATTAGAACAAAATTCAGAAAATATTACATGCAATGGTCCTGCTATGAAATAAAATTCCCAAGTGGCTGTTCAAAGTTTTCTCTTTTATCTGCAGAGCCCTCTAGTGGAGAAAAAATATAGGAAAACTATGAATTTTCAACTAAGAAACATAGACTTTCAACTTGGGAGACAATTACGAAAACTAGGTAACACTCAGTTCTATTTATCTTGTCAAACCATTATTTGTCCAGAAAATCTGATGCCATGTGGGAATCATGGTATTTTATTTCATCTCTTCTCAGCAATGCTCCCCCTTTAAAACTAGAAGTTTGAGGCTCTCTTCAGAAGTGAAGTGGGCATTGTTAGACTGTTTTCACATAAGTCTTGATTTATTACTACAATTTATCTTGGCCAAGTCACTCCATATAGAGGTCAGCTTCTCAATCAGTAAATTCAGTTGATTACGCTTGATAGCCTTCAAAGCAATACTTCTCAAGGTGTTGTACAGGGAGCTCTAAAAGTCCTTTTTGTGGGATTATGAGATCACAGCTATTTTAATAATAATGTTAAGATATTTTCATTTCAAGCATAATAAATTTTGATAGCTATAACCCACATAAACAAAAGCTATTTGGAGGAGGTCCTTAATATTTTTTAAGCATGTAAAGGAGTCCTGAGACCAAAAAGTTTGAGACTCTCTTCTCCAAAATCTCTTTCTTTTTTAACATTGCATTTAAGTAGAGTGTAAGTTTCCTGAGTTCAAGGACTCTTGTGTTTCTGCTTTTGTGTGTGCAGTGCTTTGCACAGTGCCTGGCATTAGTAAATGCTAGGGGAAAAATTTCTGATTGGATTGGAATTGATCCATTATATTGAACAGTCTAGGGTTTTAAGATACTTAAAACATGCAGCGCTTCCTTTATATTAGTGATTAATAATGATATAATGCATTAAACTTTAGAAAATACTTTACCCACGTTATGTCACCGGACTCTTACAGCAACCCTTTGAGTTCTCCCCTTGTATTTCTTGAGGAAACTTGCTAAGTAAGTTTGTGAGGAAGCTATTGTCACATCATTGGTAGGTGACTGAGACAGGACTTGATCCTAGCTCTTCTCATTACAGATGCAGTGTACTTTCCTTTATAATTGCCTTCCTGTGGTATAAGGGGAGCCCTGATATTCCTTTTTTAATTTTTTTTCCTCATAAAGTAAATATTTACATTTACTGTAATTAAATAAAAAATAAAACCACTTTCATCTCTCCTTTTTTTTTTAAATTACACTCAACCAGACTTTCATATGGTTTGATATAGTATATTCATAATGTAGCTATTTGTTAAAGGTAAGGTTATTGTTATTAAGGTTATTGTCTTAGTGTCGTGTGTGTGTGTGTGTGTGTGTGTGTGTGTGTGCGCGTAATTTATCAAACTATTACTCCCCTCAACCAGTCAAGGAGTCAAAATATTAAAGTCATATTACTAAAGGATATCTCTCACATTTTATCAAAATAACTTTACTATTTTTTTCAGTTTAGATATAAAAGAAAGTTCAATCCCATTTAATGTTTCCTGTCACCTCAGGGATTTTCAAACAGAAGAATACTGCATAAATGGTTTCAGCAATTGTTAGGTTCTTACTGTGAAAAACAAATAAGCATCTACTCTGTACCAGAATAAATTGAGGATCATATCAGAAGAAAGAAACTAAGATTCAGGATTATAGGGAAAAGAATGCTGGCCATGAAGTCAGAAAACAAGTACTCAAATCACATTTTAGGTAAATATGAACTGTGAACATCAGAAGATTATTTAATCTCTTCAAATCTCTATTTCCTTACTTGTAAAATGGATATAATGATGCTTGCATTA